>NW_007734736.1:0-7404 GCF_000696425.1 Galeopterus variegatus | reverse complement strand
GATGCATTCTCCCACACTTCATGCCTTTGCCAGTGGCTGACCCATTGAACTGAGAAGGTGTTTAGGAGAGCCAGAGAGTGTAGAAGTGGCCAACTGTTTTAAAATATGCCCACAAGTTCTTCAATAGCCCTCTCTTCAAAGGGTGGAGCTGGGTACCCCTCTCCTTAAGGATGGTCTTTAATGGCTCACTTCCGTTAAATAGAATGTAGCTGAATTACAGCCTCTGACGGTGTGTGATGTCCAAGACTGGAGTTTCAAAGGCCTTACAGCTTCCTCCTTTCCTTCTGTCTGAGATCACTCACCCTGGGGGAGGCCAGCTGCCATATTGTGGGGCTGCTCAAGCAGCCACATGGAGAGGCCCACATGGTAAAGAACTGAGGCTTCCCACCAACAACCATGTGTGCACCATCTTGGATGTAAAACCTTCATCTCAGAGTCTTCGGCCCCAGCCAACAGCTTGGTGGCAACTTCAGGCAAAATCCTGAGCCAGAACCACCCAGCCAAGCTGCACCCTAATTCCTGACCCATGGAAACAATGAGATGCTAAATGTTTATTGTTTTAAGCCATTAAGTTTTGGAGGTAATTTGTTAGGCAGCAAAAGATAACTGCCACAGTGGATCCAGGAAATAGAGAGAAGAGCAATACAAATTGCTATTGCTGAAACAAAGACAGAGGAAGGACACTTGAGAAACAAAAATTACATAGGGACCGGACCACCAATATTAGGACCTGGGGTAATTTGTTAGGCAGCAAAAGATAACTGCCACAGTGGATCCAGGAAATAGAGAGAAGAGCAATACAAATTGCTATTGCTGAAACAAAGATAGAGGAAGGACACTTGAGAAACAAAAATTACATAGGGACCGGACCACCAATATTAGGACCTGCCAAGGGTGTTTTTCTCCCCCATATCTTCTAGGAGATTCCATTCTAGCTAGGGTTTGGCACAAAGTGCTACAGATAGATGCTCATTAAAAGCTTCTGGATGTAATAGTAGTAATCATTATTTTTGCTCACATTTATTGAGTACTTATTACACACCAGGGATCCTGTTTTGTGTTTTATATAAATTATCTTATTTGGTTTCCTTAGTACCCCTAACAATGGAAATAGCATTACGAACACTCTTTCACATATAACAAACAACTCAAGAAGAGAAAGGTTAAGGGACCCGCCTAAGGACTTACACTTAATAATCGTGCAGCCTGCCTCCTGTTGTGAAGGTCACTGATGCTGGCATTCTGCAGCTGGGCATGTGCTTCCAGGATTCCCAGATGTGGTACCAGTGGACACTCAAAGCCACATGAAAACCTCACATATCTTCCTAAAGCATCAGTTTTACTCACTGCTAAGCAAATTGAAACATTGTTTTTCCACTTACATGAACACAGACATTTTGAGTAGAATGCAAACTTCCCTAAGCTTCTAAAATAAATCTTGGAGGGCAACTTCAGAGGGTGCCAGACCTCCAGGAGGGCATGTGTGTTCTCTGCTAAAAGTGCCAGTTAAGACACAGCTTATAGATGAGGAAACAAAGGCTGGAGAGGGGAAGTGACCTCCAAAGTCACAGAGCTGGCACTCAGAGAGCCGGGATCCTCAGCCTCCAAGTCCTGGGTGGTTCCCATCCCTACATACCCCTCCACCAGCCAGCCTGTGGCAGCTGCAAGGCCTGGGGGCTTGGAGCACAGCCCTTCCTCCTCTCATAGACTTCCCTCCCAAAATATCCCATCCTGCCCCTCCCTCCAACTAGATTGTGATTACGGCTGCATCATTAGTGCCCTAGGAAAGAACACGGTTTCCAGATCCTCCTAAATGTGTTTGCAATGATTGCAATGGCCTTTTTGATAAATAATTGAAGAAGAGGCACTTGACCTGGCGGCTGCAGGGGGTGAGGGCGGGGTTGGAAGAGGAGGAAAAGGACGATCTCCGAACGACAGAAATAGTCATTTGCAGTGGCAAGAAGGTAAGGAACTCTCTGACTCCCAGGGGGCCTCCGAGCTGCTCAGATGTTCTCTCCAATACAAGCTGATGCCGTCCTGCTTGGCCAAATCGACCTGAACAGCCCAGAAAGCTGCACAGCCGCACCTGTCAGCCCCAATCGGCGCTGCAGAAATTTTGTTAGGAAAATAGATGTACCGAGATTCAATTTTTCGATTGTCTGAAGGCTTAATTTAGTGACCTTGGAAAATATCTCCTAGAGGTGAAAGAAGACACTGGGAACCAGCTGGGGGGTGGGGGGTGGGTGGGTGGACAGGGCTTCCTCGGTAATGGGTAATTTGTTTACTCTCATTTTCAGGCCTCTTTCAGGAAGCCAGGAAAATAGATAGGTGCTATCATTTTCTTAAGGGGGGTTGGGGGGCTGATGGAAAAAAGAAAAAACTGCAGCACTACTTCCTTAAGAGCAAGTAGACATTAAGATAATGTATGTACGTATACGTATGTATGTACGTGTATATAAAAATGTTTATTGTGAAATTTTTAAACATATACAAAAGGAGAGAAAAATAATATAATAACCCCATATACCTAGCATCCGGATACAAAAATTGCCAGGATGCTGACACTGCCTCCTTCCTTCCTCCACCCTGTCCCTCCTCCTCCTCCTTTGTTGTTGCTGCTTCAGAGGCTGCTGTGGCTGAAGTATTTAAAAGCAATCCCCGGACCTCGTGTCACTTCATGTCTGCTGACTGTGTGTGTCAGACGGTATGTTGGCGAGGCTGGGTTGCTCCAGTGCCCAGTGGTTTTGCTCATTAACAAAACCACCCAGAGAAAGATGCTGGCAGGAGGAAGAAGCTCTGGAATTGGGAGTTCCAATTCTGGCTTCAATCCTCCCTTGTCATGGGACCTGGGGAGACTCTCATCCTCTTAGCCTCAGTTTCCTTAGATTGGGGAAGATAATGACTCTCAGATCTATTGAGGGGACTGAATGAGACATGATTTTAAAACCCTTGGCTCAGGATCTGGTATAGGCTAAGGGAAAGGTGTGATGGCTAATTTTATGCATCAACTCGACTGGGCCACAGAGTGCCCCAATATTTGCTTAAATGTTATTTATTGTTATGTCTGTGAGGGTATAGGCTAAGGGAAAGGTGTGATGGCTAATTTTATGCATCAACTCAACTGGGCCACAGAGTGCCCCAATATTTGCTTAAATGTTATTTATTGTTATGTCTGTGAGGGTGTTTCTGAATGAGATTAACACTTGAATCAGTAGACTGAGTAAAGCAGCTTGCCCTCCCCAACGTGGGTGGGTCTCATCCAATCTGCTGAAGGCCCGAATAGAAGAAAATCCTGAGTAAGAAAGAATTCTCACTCTGCCTGTCTTCGAGCTGGGACATTAGCCTTCTCCTGCCTTTGAACACAGACTCTACCAGTGGCTCTTCTGCATCTCCAGGTTGCTGACTGCTTATCTTGGGACATCTCAGCCTCCACAATTGTGTGAGCCAGTTCCTTAAATCAATCTATGTATCTATCTATCTATCTATCTATCCATCCATCCATCCATCCATGCATCTTTCTATCTCTATCTGACCTCTATTGATTCCGTTTTTCTGAAAAACCCTGGCTAATACAAATGGTCATTTTTTATTTTTGTTGCTTGAATCCCATACAGTCCCAATGACCTGCAGACTGGGATGCTAGAAAATTCTCCAGAGCATGGGGCAAACTTCTTCTGTAAAGAGCTAAATAGTAAATATTAATCATTTAAACAAACAGTAAATATTTCGGTGGGCTGGCCAATCTCTGTTGTAACTACTCAATTCTGCTATTATAGTCTGAAAGCAGCCATAGACAATAGGTAAACACTTAGGCAGGCTGTCGTCCAATAACAATTTATTTAAAAAGCAGGCAGTAGCTAGATTTAGCCTGTGGACCATTATATGCTGACGCTTGCTCTATACCAACTTTTCTTGGGATATAACCCATGCCCGAATAGCATCAGAATCCCCTGTGCTGCTAAGTACGCAGATTCCCGGGTTCCATCCTGGATCAAATTAATCAGAATCTTGGGGATGAGGCCTCAGGAATGGCCCCCAGGTGATCCTGAAGCATATTTAAGAAACTTTGTTCTGATCTGTCTTAGAACTTGTGTTCCTTAGGTCTGTCACGCTTGTTAAAAGAACCAATGAGCAGAAAAGCCTAAACAAAAATGGCTTTGATATGGCTAAATCCTCTTCCTAGATTCCTAACTGACCTGAATGAGCATCCAGTATTCTCAGGACACTGTCACTGTAGGTCACTGACTACTCCAGGACAGGAGCAGATGTTTTTACTCTTCTTCTGAGCTCAGAACTCAGTCTGTAGACAAACAGAAACTGGCACCTAACCAGCTAACCAACAGAGGGAACCAAGGGAATAAATCCAGAAAAAGAGAAATGATCTTGGACTGCTTTGGGGGTAGAGGAGCAGAAACAGGGTGCGGCCAATAGTAAGAAAGTTGGAACTGTCGCTCAGGAAGGCTTAGATTCACCTGATCTTTTGATTTTACACACACTTACGGGAGGTGTGCTGAGCATTGCTCCAAGTATATTACAAGTATTAATTTGTTTTGATCTTCATGGAAGCTCATGAAATGAGTTCTGTGATGGTCCGCATTTCTCTCATAAGGAACTGATGCTCTGAAAGGTTAAGTAACTTATCCAAAGTCACGCAGAACAGGGATTTGAACCCAGGAAGCTAGTCTACAGAATGTATGGGATGTTGATTTTCATAACACACATACTTCTCACAAAGGCAACATTAATGTAAACCTAGGGAGCCCTAGTTTAGCCGGGATGAGCCTGGTGCTTGGAAATTATACCCAGTCCTTTCCTCTGCCCTGACAAGTGCAGAAATTCATACTTCATGCCTTTTCTATGACTAGCAGACCTGGCCCTGATGCCACCAAGCTCTAAGCTTATTCCCTGGAGCCTCGCAGAAGCTGCCCCTCCAGCCCTGGGCAACAGACCAGATCCCCATTCCCCAGCTCCTCGAGCCTCCCATGGGCATAGCATAGAATGGCAGGGGGTAGAGCCAAGGGTTTAAATCCCAGCTTTGCAATTCACAGCTCTGTTGCTGTGGCAAGTTCCTTAACTTCATGAGTATTTATTTCCTATTCTAAGAAATGGGGAGAACCACATCTACATTTTAGGATAAATACAAGGATGCCTATAGAATGAAGAGAATGCTGATCAGAGGACAATGGCTTGAGCGTCTCCATTACATGGTTTCCAATCCAACCGAGTCCCAAACTGCTCACTTGCAAAATAGAAATAATAATAGTACCCATTTTATGCGCTTGGAGGATTAAAGACAATGATGGTAACAGCAATTAATAAAAGTTCCCCACATATAATTGGCACACAATATAGTATCATAATTAATAAAGGGTATAGTGTGGGGATTTTGCACATAATGGTAGATTCTATTATGACTATTATTAATATATGTGCCTGATAGTGTTTGGCATACAGTAGGACCTTAATAAATAAGATGTACTGTTATAAATTACATTATTGTATAATTATATATTAGTGATAATTAAAAGTACCCAGTGCAGTGTGGGGTGTATGGTGGACATCCCATAGTAGCAGGTGGCAGTAACAATGATGGTAATGGCAGCAGGACCCCCTACATGGCAGGTGCTGCCTCCAGGCTCATCCTAACCCTGTCCCCCCTCTCTGTTACCCCCAGCCCAGCCTCCTTCACATGCAGAAGTGATTTCCTGTTTTGCATCCCACAGTTCTCACTTGGCTCCTGGATTAACATCCATCCAAGGCTCTTCTCTCTAGAGGCTGCTCTTTTATTGTCATTGTCTTTGCCACTGTGACAGGGAGCAGGAGCCAGGCCTTGGAGTCCCCAGGCTCCAGGCCCCAGTGGGATGTTCAGATTAGATTAGCTGGCATCCCTCTTCCCTACTGTCACTTGCTGCCTCTTGTATTGTTGGCAGGGGTGTCATTAAGGCCTCATGGCCCGAGGAGCTAATAGAGATACCAGGGCTCCCAGTGGCCGATGCCTGCAGCAATTTGCACCTATTGACACCTAGCAGCTAATTCCCCTCCATGACCTGACAATTTCCACTGCAACTCTGTCCCCAGTTGTGTCAGCCAGCCCAGCCTCCTCATTCTGATAGATAAACCTGCCCAGAGCCCACTCGGAACAAGGAGGCTGGGACATGCCTGGCTCCTGTCCTAAAATAACAATGCTGGCTGGTGAATGGTTTCTATCTGCTCCTCTTAGACTTCACCTTTCCAGGTCCTTTCATTCCTGGGGTATTCCTGCCATAAAATGGAGCCAGAGGTGTGCTGGGGAAAAAAGGGGAGAACAGAGGAGGATCTTAGAGATTATACACTTGACCCTGGAGCCACGCAGACCCCAGCTCCAGCACTTCCTCCGCGAGGTTGCTGAACCTTACTTTCCTCATCTGTACAATGGGCGGGACTGTCATGCTTCTCCTCTAAAGACTGCCTGATGTCATTTGCGTAAAGCTCTTGGCACAGAGCCCAGCACGTGGCCAGTGCTCACCTCATGTCAGCTCTCACTGTTTTGGTGGGCCAGCCATTCAGCTGTTTGTTCATTTAGCCTTTCAGTGGATGCTTAAGTGCTCTGCAGCTGGGGGCACAGCCAAATCAGCAGATTACCCCCACAGAAAGGCAGGCTGGTGTCCTGGAAAGGACAGAAGTTTTGTGAGCAGGGAGACCAGGGATCAAATTCCCCAATAATGCTATTTACCACAAACTCTCCAGTTCCCTTCCACCATCTGTAAAATGGGTGGGGTAGGTAGAGAGGTGAGGGGAGGTGGGGGAGGAGGATCAGTTGAACCTGGCCGGCTGGTCCTAAAGAGGAAAGGAAGTAACATGTCCCAAAAACTTAGCTCTGTTGTTACTCACAGTGGGTGCTCAATGATTACTATTTCCACTTAAAGAGAAAGGGAGACTGAGGCAGAGAACAGTTAAGGAAATGGTGAATTGTCACACAGCTGGTGGGGGTGCAGCTGTGACTCTGATCCAAAAAGTCTTACCTCACACAGCCACTCACCATCATGCTCAGTGTAGTGGGTTGAATGGTGTCCCCCAAAAGATGCGTCCATATCCAAATCCCTGCAACTTACTTATGAATGTGAACTTATTTAGAACTGGGTCTTTCTTTGCAGATGTAATTAAGTTAAGGATCTTGAGATGAGGAGATCAGCTGGGTGGGCCCTAAATCTAAAGACAAATGTCCTTAAAGGAGAAAGGCAGAGAAAAATTCGAGACAGACAGAGAGGAGAACGCAGAGAGATCAGAAGGCCGTGTGACCACTGAGGCAGTGACCGGAGTGATGTGGCCACAAGTCCGGAATTGCTAGCAGCCACCAGAAACTTGGAGAAGCAGGGAACAGGTGCTCCACTAGAGCCTCTGCAGGTAGTGGCCCTGTCAACAACT
>NW_007734735.1:81127-88412 GCF_000696425.1 Galeopterus variegatus | reverse complement strand
CGGGAGTGCCGCCGCGCTTCCCAAGCGGCGCACTTATCCAGTGAGCCACCGGGCTGGCCCCCAGACTGTAGTCTTTGAAAGTGAGAGCTCTGAGCACCAGAAGTGCGTGGTCACAGCTTTTCAGTACTTTATGACCCCAAGAGGCTGGGTATGATTGTTAAAAGGGTAACATATGAGCAGGGCAGATGGCAACTGTAGGGGTGCTAGGACTGTTAGTTTGCTCTGTATAGGAACATCATGGGCACGTGTGGCTGCGCAGGCCCGACACTGTGAAAGGCTGCCCCGGGCCCGGCTGCAGCTCTTGCTTTCACTCCACCTCTTCCATCTTTTGGGAGGGAAAGTGGGGCTGCCCTTGCTGCAATGTTACCAAGGCTAGTTTAGCAGCCTTACTCTTCGTATCATAGTTTCCAACTTCATAAGTTCCATGTACAAGAAGAAATTGTGATTTGAGGAGTCTGAAAGAATTTAGGACCATTCATTACAATTGTGATTAATTCAGAGGCTACACATTCCATATTTGTGATCCCCGAGATGGAATCGTGATTGAAGTGCACTACCGTATTTTCTATGATAAACGGCTTTGTTTTTCTAAGCAAGTGGATAGATTAAACATGGTTGCTAGGGATAAGATTTTCTCACTTTAGAAAATGCAATCCACACAGGACAACTCATTGGGTTCAGATCTTGTCTTTTTCACTTACTGGTCAAGAATCACTCCCTTTGAGCCTCTCAGCTTCCTTGTCCTAAAATGGGGTAATCAGAGGTGTGATGAGAAAGACAAAGCATGTATACCTCCTGTGACTGGGACATTGATGGTGCTCAGCATGCGTTCTTTTCACCCTCCTTCCTTCATAGTATGAGGAGTGCTCTCTTCTAAGCCCTCTGCTGGATGATCTACCGTTCGAGCTCCTGCCTTTGTAATTTTGCTTGCTATTCATTCCATCTTGAGTATATCTTCCCTTTCCTCTTCCACTGCCTGACTTTGTTTAATGGCTTCCCTGATTGCTTTTCTAGTAGGCTGAGGTGTTTTTCCTCTTCTGATCTCCTGAGTCTGTCCCGGTGTTTAGTACCCACCGTAGTGCACTGCCTTGCATTGTTCATATGCACGTACTTTTTAATCACCTTGATCATATCCCTCCTGCATCACCTCTGTTGTTGGGTTCTTCACAGTGTCTTTTTATCATTAGCAATTTGCATATAGTAGGTGCTCATTTAATAATAGATATTTTAATTACAAATAATCTCTATGAGTTCCTTAATTTGCAATGCTTTGCTAATTCTATTTGGATTCCTTTGCAAAATTTTTGTTTCTTTAAAGTATTTTAAGTTCTTTTAAAGTTTTTTAGAAAAAAGAAAAGGTTAAATAAGTTATGATATGTCAAAAAGGATGATTATGAAGAGTTTTTAATATTATAAGGAAATGCTTGTGTTGCCATGTTAAAAGTAAATGGAAGCATGCAAAATTATACATATAGCGTGATTACAACTACATAGACTACGGCTTAAAAAAACCTAAGAAACTGCTAGCACTAAGGAAATCAGGTTTAGGAATGAATACTGAATTCTTTTTTTGGAAATAACAATGCTATCATTTTCTTTCAATTTCATTTGTAGAAAGAGAATGTTCTTTTTTTTTTTTTTTTTGCCACAAATGCTCTGTGTAGTTAACTACTCAGTGTGCCTGAAGACCGATTCTTATTCTTTTCACTAGGGGTCACTGTGGTTCTTTAGTTATTTTTTTTCCATTCGGCTCCTCCGTTATAGGGGGAAAAAGCATTCTGTCACGGTTATTATTTTTAGCAAAGTTAAGAGAAATGTTAAAATGATAGCCTCCTTTTTTTAAATACAAAGAAACATTTTCCAGAGCAATTGTACTTCTTTTCAGATTTCATATTGCAGGCCGTAACTATAAGAAACATTTTATTGTACATTGGTGACCTAAATTTAATTTATTAGTGTGAAACATTATCCTATACCATTTATTCTGCTATTAAAACAGAATTGCACCCATGCTTTCTATGGTGTGAGAATGGAGGACTAACCCTTTCTATTTCTGGGTCAGCTTTTTCCTTTTTTTAAAAGATTGTTTCCCAGCAGCAGAGAAATACGGCTTCTATAGGAACTCATTAGTAATGAAGTTTTAAAATCAATTAATGACGCATGAGATGTACATATATAGGAACAATTTCTAAGGTGAATGCAGGAGATTCAACAAATTCTGATAAACTGCTGTGTCTTTGTAAGAATTTCTCCCTGGTAAATGTAGTAGGGATACAGACTATGTTTTTCAGTTAAAAAAATGATCAGATGTTAAGAATTAGAAAAAGAAAATATAGCCCCATAATATTAATAGGATTCATTCTGAGTTTAACATCATCCAACATGCCTAAGTGACATCATCATCAAGGTCCTTAGTTTTCCTACTGGAGGCTTAAATTCATTTCACTATAAACCAAGAAGCTCTAAATTTTGTATTGCTTTGAAAACCTCATCTTTTCCTCTTATCCTCTATTTTACTCTTTGCAGCCTTGAAAAATGGTGTCCCAGTCACCTCACAAGATCATATTTATTTTTCACAGCCTGGATCATTTGGTTTCTGCTGTATTCTTATTCCTATGGTATTGCTAAATTCACAGAAATTTCCCCGAACTCAAACTGTCTCCCAGTGAGTTTCAAAGCTGATTATCTATTATATGTCACGGACCCTAAAATTAGTAGAATTAGATGAGGGTATGTGTTGCATACTGGAAACGCACTGACCACTGAAATAATCTACTATATGCTTTGAAAATCTGCATGATTTTTGCTCTCATCTTCTGACTAAAATGTACAGCTCCATTTCCCTAACTTTGCTGAAAGTGCTGAGTCCTCGGCTGTGAGCAGCAGGCACAGCCGACTGGGGTGGGGAGTCCCACCGTGCTTCGAAGCCTTTCTTTTCTCAGTTGTTTCTCCTGTAAACCTAATCTCTGTCCTTGCTTTGGGAAGCCGCTTTCACAACTGGGTCTCTTTAAAGTGGGATGATTGATAGTCTTGACACAATTAACGAAGGATAACTGGCTGGCTAAGACTTTTTTTTTTTGGAAGAGCACTCTTTTTCCTTCAAAGAATGTATTCACCTTTCTGTCTGTAATCCATAATCCTCCAAAGCTATTTAGAAATATTATTTCCTTGGAGGTCTCCCTAGTTGTGGTTTCTATTATTTAGTCCAGTGCTTCTCAAACTTTTAAATGATATACTTTGAAATGCATACTTTTGGCAGGGGAGGAAGTATGTCATGGTGCTTTTGGAGTTAGTAAAACCTGGGTTCGAGTCCTAGTTCTATAACTTACTAGCCATGTGACTTTCAAGCTCCCCTACCTCATTAAATTATCTTGGGGTCCTCTTCTTTATAATGAGGATACTGACAATAGTAAACAGGATAATGCATATAAAATGGATAGTATTGTGTCTGGCACATGATAAGCACTCAACATATGATAGAAATGATCATTTTATTAGTAGTAGTAATAGTAGCATCTGTTTGGGTGATTGGTATGCTACCACAGTGAAGGTGCATTTTTTTAATTGGTTATAAATATTCATGAGATGCATAGCTGATTGTCTCCCCTCGTGCCCATGACGTGAGGGCCAGATTCAAACTGGCAGCACACCTATTACCGCAAATTGCATTTGTATGCTGTGTCCCCCACACAATTATCCCCAACCTCCCTCTCTCTCCCTCTTCCCCCCCAAATCCATTTTGTGCATTTTGATTGAGAAAATGGGATGAGGTTAAAGCTGTGTCCCCTGAAGAAAGCCAGCTCATGAGGACACTATGTGGTGTAGCAGGGTGATTCCTTCAGTGACTGAGTGCTGATGATAAGCCAGGCACCATGCTAGGTCTTAGGTCTGCAGTGGTCACCAGAGTGAGGTTCCTGTCTCCTGGAGCTGACATGCTAGTGAGGGGAGATGGGTGATAATCAAGAGACCTTCAGAGAGTGGGGCACGTCATGTAGGAAACAACAGGGTGATGTGCATGTGGGGTGGGGACCTCTCTAGAATGGGTGGTCAGAAAGGCCTCTTTGAAGAAGGACATTTGAGCTGAGATGTGATGATGATGGTACAAAGCTGGCCAAGTGAAGAATGGGGGTGGGTGAAGGTCATAGACAAGGGGAGCACAGCACAAGGCCTTGAGAGGGACAAGCTTGTATGTTTAAGGAATGGGCGTTTGGTGAGGCTTGAGCCAGGGTCAGGCCATGTAGGGCCTTGTAGGCCACGGTGAGTAGGTGTAAGAATACACCCTTGGGGAAGAAAAAAGGTACACAGGTAACAGTTATGAAGAGAAGACAAAGGAGAAAGAGAATGTTCTAGGCCCTGCACCTGGGACTTTCTGTATTCTAAGGGGAGCTCACGCCTTCCTTCTTTGAGTGTCATCTTTGTCTTGTTTGATGAGGCATGGTGCTTACATTCTCCCAGTTGCCCAGGTGGACTTTGATTCCTCTCACATACCTTCCCTTCCCTTCACCAACCACTCTCCAAATTCTGCCAAATCCACTGCAACAGTGTCCCTCAAACCCTTTCTCGTTTCCCCTCTCTGCTACCCTTGGCTGGGCTTTCGTTACCTCAGCCCAGATAGTAGCTTCCAGCTGGTCTCCTGGATTCTCTTTCTCCTGTTTCCATTTGTTATTCACACTGCTGTACATTAGCAGCATACGCTGCTCCAAAAGCCCAGGTACGAGCAAGTCACATTTCTGTCCACATCTCCTGATGGTTCCCTCTTGTCAGGTGAATAAATTCTGAAACTTTTTTTTTGGTCTTTTTTCGTGTCCGGCAACGGATTGCAACCCTCAGTGTCACGCCCGTACCGGACCGGGACCGGCAACGGGATCGCAACCCTCGGTGCTGCGCCTGCACCTCACTCAGCCAGTGAGTGGGAACCGGTCTGTATGTGGGATCTGAACCCTCGGCGGAAGCGCCGCTGTGCTCCCAAGCGGCACACTATAGCAGTGCGCCACCGGGCTGGCCCTGAAACTTTTTTACTCTGGCACTCTCTATTCCTCACCTGATTTCCCAGCTATGACTCCCACTTCACATATTCATATTCCTTCAGCTTAACTGAGCTTCTGCTAATTCCATAATGATGCCATGAGATATTTTGCTCCTGAGCTTTTGCTCATGTAGTTCTCTCTGATGAGAAGTGCTCCCCTTCAAACCTGCTTGTTGTTCAAGGATCACTTCATATGTGAACTTCTTCATGAAGCCTTCCCTGACCCCCAAGACCTGAGTGGACCACTGCCACTGAACTCTGGAGGCATTTTGTTTGTGCCTTTCCAATGGTGCTTATCTTCTAAACCTCTGCTACAGTAACTTGTGCACAGACCACAGGACCCTTCTAACTTCAAACTCCTGCAGATCTGGAACTATTGTTCCTCAGGCTGGTTTCCTTAAAGGGTCCAACCACTGTGTGTTACATACCTTTTTTCTATTGGATATTACCAATAGAAAAAAACAAAAAAAGGAAACAGGTACTTCTCAAGATCGTCAATGGAGGTGGCTTCATGGAAGGGGGGAAGCAGAGGTGATTCTTGGAAAAATGTTGGCTGCATCGGCCAACCTGGGTCTAGTGAGAATGCAGTGCAAGGAAGTAAGCCCGAGTTTTTCATTTTATTGAGCTGGGGTAAAATTCCAGCTCTGTAGTTTGATCTTATTATCTTATTAATCAGGAAATTATTAAGAGGATTAAAGACATAGCATATGTAAATTAATTAATTTTAGATAACTTTGAGGATTATGATTAGCTTATCCAATCCTCATAATGCCTCAGTGAGATAACCATCCTTCTTCCCAGCATCAGTGTGACCAGAGACAATGCACGCATGACCTTTGGCACTGCGCCTCTCCTGTGAGTAGTGGTCAACAAATGACAGCAATTATTTTCTTGTTGATATTTATTAAAAGCCAACCAGTAATTGACATGCAAATATTGTCGCAGGGAGATTGGCCAAAATGTTCACTCTGGTATACAATGAAGCTACAGAATAAATGTGGAGTATCAACTTGTGCATATGTAGGAATCAATATAGGGCAGGGGTTAAGTTTAAATTTGTGTTCTCTCAAATGTTTTGGTTACAGAACGCACAAGAAAACCCACTAAATCCACTTTTTCCATGTTGGCCAATGTCATCCTTTCTCAACAACTCACAGAGTACATGATTGGAATAGTTGGTATTTATTACTTTTGTATTATCAAGAAACTTTTAGCTATTAGAGAATTGGTTACATCAAAATGAAGTGGACATTCTGTTGGGGAAAACATATGCTAATTTTATTGATCCCAAGGGCTAGTACAAACTTTCCAGAGCCGAGGCTCTGGACTGGCCTCATCAAACCCCACAGCTAGTCTTTGAGAAATGAGTTTTGTCACCTTAAGAACAGGTGTTTCTAAACTTATACTTATTTAAAATAAAATAAAATAAAAACCTATTGGCTTCCACATATCAGTGTGCTTCTTGTCACAACTGTACTGGATCAAATATTTTGTTTATGCCTGGAGAAAAAATGAAAATGTAGACAACTTATTTTGTTTTAGATGTAAGTAACTTGACGTATTAAAGTTTCTTAAAAATATGAAAATAGACAGCTATATTATGGACGAGGAAGTAGGATTCACATATATGTTTAAGATTAAAGAACAAAACAAAATGAAACCTTAAATTGGACTGACCTCATTCCATTTTAGGCTGTTCTCCCAGACCCTTTTCTTTCCTCTTAAGTGAACCATTTTAGAAATAATAAGTACAGGTACTAAGCCATTATTCACCATTAACACCTTAGCCTGTGTCATCATCTCAGTTTTGCAATAGAGAGAGCAGCAACAGAGAGGCACAGAACTGATGGGTTTGGATGGAGGGAACTTGAGGCCTGGCCAGTGCTGAGAAGAGAGGGCACTTCCATGAGAGCTCCAGGAGGCCGAGGACCAAGTGGGGGTATTGGAGAAGAGGGACATCAACAAGGGAGTGGCCGGGACTCAAGACTTTCTTTGCAGTAAGTAAGTCCGTGTACTCATCGCATCGTCTTTCACCCAGGACAGGCCCTCACGAAACCGCATAGTGGGTGGGGCTCATTCCCATCTCTCCCCACTCTTCTTCCTCCCTCCCTCATGGTGCCCCTTTACCCCTCCCTGCCCTCGACCCTTGTGCTCTCATGAGGCTGTCTACTCCATGCCGAGGCTCTGGCTCTAGGTCCGTGGTTTGAAACAGTCTTATGGGATCTTAGAGGCCACCCGGTCCAACTTCCTTATTTCCTA
>NW_007734735.1:79682-80655 GCF_000696425.1 Galeopterus variegatus | reverse complement strand
GTGGTTTGAAACAGTCTTATGGGATCTTAGAGGCCACCCGGTCCAACTTCCTTATTTCCTACATGTGACCACACTTAGCCATCAGGGCTAGCTTCATGTGTGTGTGACCTGTGCAGTTGCACAGGGTCCCACAGTTAGAAAGCCCCATGTTTGGTGTTAATGTTCTGCTGTCGCCATCTTGAAATCTTAATTTTTGAACAAGGGACTCCACATGTATACTGGGCCGCACAGATTATGTTGCTGGTCCTGTAAGTCACACTGATGTGCTTGTGGCTTAATGAATCACAGGAATATTTGGTTTTAAAAGAGAATCTTTGGGAGAATGGAAGCAATGAGCGATGAAGGTGATTGAGGGCTCTTTAAAGGTCAGCAGGAGAGAGAATCTGGGGTGTGGGAGCAGAAACTTTCCTGGGAATCTTCAAAACACCACATTTAATATGGATTTGCCCCACTTGCAGTTATACCAGTTCTGTCTTTAGATAGTAATTTATTCCCTGTCTCTATTCTGAATCTTAACCTGTTCCCTTTTGTTCTGTTCTTCCTGCAGTTGCCGACAACTAGCCATTATCTCCTACGTATGTAAAGGCCATTATAGTCCCCCCTCAACACTTTCCCAGGCTAAGAGATCCTAATTCTTTTATTCATCAGCTTGAATGCTTTTTTTTTTTTAATTGATGCTTCCTCAAAGAAGAACAGCTAGCTAGTTCAGGTAGCATTGTTAAAATCAGAGCGCAATTAATTTCACATCTAGCTACAATATTGCCAAGGAAAGGAACAGACAAAGACAGAGATGGCACCAATAAAATTCTCTTTTTGGAATTAAGCTAAAATTAGCTAAACATTTTGTAATTACAAAGCAATTTGAAAATCAAGCAGTTAGACTAAAACATTGATCGGGAAAAGGACCATGGGAAAGGAAAGAACAGAAAAATTCATTGAAAACAACCTGTCCTGCAGAACAGAGGGAGTTTTT
>NW_007734735.1:74493-79262 GCF_000696425.1 Galeopterus variegatus | reverse complement strand
CAATTTGAAAATCAAGCAGTTAGACTAAAACATTGATCGGGAAAAGGACCATGGGAAAGGAAAGAACAGAAAAATTCATTGAAAACAACCTGTCCTGCAGAACAGAGGGAGTTTTTGGGAGAAAGTAGATTGCTTCTAACAGAAATACCAAAGCCCATTACTTAGACAAAGGCTTTGAGAAGAGAAAATGTGGTCTTGCAAGGCAAAAGGACTAAGTCCCAGCCAGTGAAGGCTCCATCTGTAGCCCGTGTATGAACGATTTCCATACACATATCCACAAGGAGATGTAAAGAGACCTGTTACAGTTTATTTTCCAATTACAGTGTTCAAATACTGAATACGAACAGGAAACATGATTGCATAAACAAAAAGGGTAAGAAGAAGAAAGCAATAACCAAAGGAATATGGGCTTGAGTTGCTGTAATGTCATGCCTTTTTCCAGTAATTCACTTCAGAGAGACAGTGATTTAATTTCCACAAAACAGTGGCCTGAAAACATTCAAGGTAGATACTTCAGAAAGCATTTATTTTTTTATTTCCTAAAAGAATAGTTACATTTTTTTATATGTCTCTGAGGTTGATAGTCTGGTGGCGATTATGCAGAATGAAGGAGATTTATTCAAGTTGGACAACCAGCCCCTTCCAGCAATGTCTACAGGGGGACCAGGGTCTCAGGTGGGGGAGGACTGTGCACTTGCTGAGGTGAGATGCACGAAGCTTATTGCTTACCAAATCCTAGTTTTCTACTCTTGGGTAGGTCATTTAATTTTTCTGTTTCTTGATTTTCTTATGCACAAAAAGCACTGAAAACCTAGCTTACCTTATGTCATGAAAATAAAATGAGTTAACAGATGAAAAAGTACCTTATAAAGTTATAACTTTTGGTATTATTTTTATGCATTTAAAACTGTTCATTAATAATATGAAAATTAAAGAAAAAATCAGCCACTTTATTGGGAAGAGGGGCATTTCCTGTGTCTCTGTGCTCTGTGCTGTGGGAGAAACAAACAGAAATAGCACCGGTGTTTGCCCTCAGAGAGCTTGCAGACTAGTAGGGGAACACAAATAATATCGATAGCAGCAAGCTCCTACATTTTATAGATGTAAAAATTTGGCCGACAGTGTATATTCAAGAAAAGCATACCAAAGGCTCTGAAGTTAGATTGCCTGGGTTTGAGTCCTAGTTTACAGAAAAGAAAACTGAGACTTAGGGGAAGGTCAGAAACCTCATCCCAGTTTTCTTATCGATTTACTGGGATGTGAATAGCACCTCGTAGGGTTGTTGTGTGGACGTGCAGGTTAACTGGAATAACAATACACATAAAGCTAATGGCTGGCGTATACCCTCAATATGTGTTAACTATTATCAGTATATGTACAGATAGTGTAGATATACATCTCTCAAACTTATTTGACCTCACAGCTGCTTTGTTTGTTTCTTTCCTTCTTCCTTTCTTTCTTTTTTGGTGAAGGGCAATCTTAGAGAACTATTATTGTTCCTCAGAACACTCTTTGGGAATTAAGTGTATGATTATAAGCAAGAATTATTTTAGAAGTTCAGAGGATAGAGTGAGCATTTGGGACTGTGGTCATTAGGAAAGTTTTCATGGAGGTAAGGGGACTTGAACTGGTGCTTAAAAAAGTGTAGGATTTGGCCAGGCAGAAGAAATGGAAGAAGTCAGGGTTGGGGATATAGGGAGTAGAGCACCCCAGTATGGGAAATAAAGCTGGAAGGACAGGACCAGAAGACTACTGAATTCCTGGACAAGGCACTTGGATTTTATCCCATGGGTAGAGGGAAGCCATTAGTGGGAATTTTAGAAAGAGTAATCTGGTATTTTTATCTACAGTACATGGATATTAAAAGGTGTTGAAAGTACCTGGAGGTAGGGACACCAGATGGAACGTTATTGAGTGAGGTTCAAAGCCTAGACTGGATTGGTGAGGTGGAGATACATGCCAGGAGAGATGTGAGGGATTAGGAAAGAAGAAGCAAGATTCATAGGTGGTTGAATATGGGATTTGAGGGGGGCAACACTGACTCTGAGGTTTCACATCGTGGTAATGTGAGGTGTCATGTCCCTTAACATTGTTTTATTTTTTCAGTAGTTCATTTACCAAATACTTTCTCAGCCTTTATTATGTTTAGGGCACTGTTTAGGTGTTGGGATTGTTTAAAAAAAAAAAAAGGTCTCCTTTCTCAAAGAGTTCACAGATTTATTTCTGTTTTCCAGCCCTGTAATTGTGGGTGGTGAGTGTCCCAGCACAGGCATGAACAAAATGAACCAAATGGGTGAGGGTGGACTGGGAAGGCTTGATGCAGGAGGTAGCGTTTGAGCAGGATCCCCGCATGGTAGGAATTCAACAGGGGATGGGAAAGTATCACTTCAGAAATAAAGAAGTCAAGAAAGCAAGTTGGTGGTGGTTGGGGAGGACATGAATTCTAGTTTAGAGGGACTAAGTACAAAGTGAAGAAGTGTAACGGAAGTGTCAGAATGGAAGTGTCAGGCAGGCAGCTGGAAAGGTAGAACTGGGATTTTACAAGACAGTCCACGTTGGAGGTCAAGATCTGAGAATCATTGGCTTTGCGGGCACTTGTGAACCTGTGAGAGGTGATGAGACTTTTAAGGGAGATGATTGAATCAGGGTGTCTAAGAGTTAGAAGGACCCCTTGAGGCCCTCTGGTTTAACTTTCTCATGTGAGAATCTTATTTGTATATACAACAGCTCTGCCTGATGGTTAACAGGTCATAGCTTCTTATGCCAGAGCTCTCCTTAGCTCACAATGTAGCTCACTGTGTCACCAAACAGTTCCATTGCCAGAGTTTGAACTTTGTCCTTAAGTTACTTGCAAGCTATTGGAGGTATTCAGACAAGTGATAACCTGACAAAAGGGCTGTTGATGAAAAGAAGAGTCTGTGAATCCTGTGCAGACTGGAACTGAGACAACACAAGCTGGCAGCTGGGACACAGGCAGGGAGGCCAGTGCTGATAGTTAAACATTTGTCTAACTCTGCATTGGCTCAAAATCTTTCTCACTGTTGCTTTCACTTATGGGTCTAGTTTAAAAAACCAACTGGAGTGACACAGAATAAACCTAGTCTCTTGTCCATATGACAAGTTCTATGTTCTTTTCGGGTCTTTCCTTTTTAAAGAGACTCTTGCCCTGGTTCTTTATGCACTGTGTGAAACCATTTGCAGACTTTCATCATCTTGATCCATTCATTCAGTTCGGAATCAAAGCTTTCGTGTGAACATTTTATTGAGGGTGTGATCTCAGCAGGAGTGAGGCACAGGGGAGTCCAGAAGGGAAGGGGGGAGAGAGTCAGTAGAAGATGCATTTTCAGGTGGCCACTGCTGGACAATGGGGTCCATTCGTCCCAAGGTAGGGCCTCAGGAGCTGTGTGAGGACAGTGTGTCCAAGGGATGCATCTACCCATTGGCTCCCATTGGCCAGAAATTTGCCTAGTGAGGTGCTAATGCTCCCTCACTCCCAGGTTGTACATGCTTGAGCAGGGGAGACCCCCACAGCCTCACCACCTCCTCAGCAGAGAGGCCTGGGGAGGAAGTGAAAGACGGAAGGCTGAGAGCTGAGGCAGGTGACTTCAGGTGTACTTGTGGGAGGTTGTTCTGGTCCTGGGATGGTGGCTAGGATAAGAGAGAGGTAGGTCCAAGAGAATCAGAAAGACACGAGAGGTAACCTATGCATGTGCAGTCCACCGGGCTCTCTGCCAGGCTCTGGATATGCTCTGGTCTCTCCACATTCCTTTCAAGGGCTGGTCCTCAGAATTAAATACACCCTTCACATAGAGTCTGTCCAGAGGAGATTTAAGAGCAGACAGGAAGGGAAGAGTGAGGGCTGTGTTGAACTGATTTAAGATCAACATATCACAAATATTGACACATAAGCTCTCCTTCATTCTCCAAACACACATTGCCACTGGTGAAGTTCAGCAGCGAACGGCACCCAGGAAATCACAGCAGACACTGTGCTGGGTGCTGGCGAGTGGGGAGCAGCCTGATGAATTAGGTGTAATCTTCACCTGAAGGAGGGCTTAGGGTCTAGTTGGGGAAGCTGGAGAAGTAGCCAAATAAACAATAAAGTGGTTGGGCTACAATAGACATGCCTGGAAGATAGAGATATGGTCCAGAAAAGAGTGTAATTAACTTCCTGTCCGGCAGAGAGATCAGACAGGACTTCAGAGAGGATGTGAAGCCTATAGAGAATTTGGGGTGACCTGGTTCCTCATCACATGTGCCTGGAGGGAGAGGCAGGGTGCATGCAAGATCCTCTGTACCCAGACTGAGGCACAACCTGAATTGCTGGCAAAATTTAACAGTCCTACCTAGGATTCTTGACTTTAAGTTGACTGCAAAACCACTAGATGCTTCTTATGTTAGAAGCTGCGTTCAATGCATTTCATTTTAAACAAATTTTCCTCACTTAAAAATTGTAGCCTTTACTTCTGTATGTATTTGAGTATTTCAAACCACAGTTCCATCTCTTAGGAATCAGCTCTTTCCCATATGAATCACTGTTTCATATTTTTCTCACGTACTAAGAGAGAGCTTGATCGTAAAAGGTTAAATTGAAGAAGTAGGGTATTTTTTCCCCTCTTCTCCCCTTGGCAAGAACACCGCAGAGCCTTTGTAAACAAAAGTCAGAATTCAGACAGTCTAGGAGCGATTTCAGCTGAAAAAAGTATACTTTTTTTTTTTATACATGATGAATTGAAGAATAGTTCAGGGAAATAAGGGGCAGGTGGCCA
>NW_007734735.1:66758-73326 GCF_000696425.1 Galeopterus variegatus | reverse complement strand
CGGTGTGGCCGGTCTCAAAAAGGACAACAACAAAAAAAATCTAAAATGATTCTGATGATCAACCTGGTTTGGGACCCACTACGTTAAGATAAATGGAATATCATTCTCTCACCAATCAGTGCAAATTCTTCTTTATTCTGACAAGTGGATATGTCAAAGGCCAGCAGATCCACACCTGGGAAGCATTAGAATCCACCAAACCATGCAGTCTGCTAAAATTTGGGATTGGCTGGTACAGTTTGATTACTAGTGTCTGGAAGCATATGATGAGGAGAAGCTCATAACAGCATAAAGTAATGTTTCCCAACCTTTTCCCAGACAATGATATACCTGTAAAAGTGCTTGGTCACATTAGGAGGCTTCCAGTGTCAGAGATGTAGATCCACAGGTTAAGAGCACTTGGACATATGTCCACCAGCAAATGGATCCAAACCAAAACTGAAGGAACTAGATAGAATACTATCAGAACATAATATGTTCAATCTTTCAGTTTTTGGACGAGTTGAGAAGTGCAGTCAATATGGAAAACAGCCAAGGTCCTCAGAGTAACCAGCTTAATTATTCTTTGATGTTTGTGAATGCACAGAGGTGATTTATGTGCTTTGATGTTTGGTGGGCCTAGTTTTGAATCTCAGCTTATCACTTAGTGACATTGGGTAAGTCATTTATCTTCTTTGAACTGCAGTTTCTCCATACATACATGGAGGGTAATGCTACTTTTATCATACAGTGTTTAGAGGCTTACGGGAAATAATGTATATAAATTAATTATTCTAGTGTCTGTAAATAGCAATCACTATTTAAGTTGTTATTTCTGTTTCTTACATCCAAGTGATCTTAAAATTTAATTAGTAAAGGATATAAAAGCTTTAATCATATCTTAAGCAATCCAGGTTTCAAATGCGGGAGAATTCACATTAGTAAAAAGCAAGGTTAGTATATAATCCATGAAGTCCTGTCTTAATCAAGTCTTGCTTCCTGCTTTTAGACACACGTGAGACAAGGAGCAGCTTGTGGCAGGTGCAAGCATCTCAATATCAGAAATTGTATCTGCACAGTGGGGTGAGAGACAGTGTGCCCAAGAATTTAGACAAGGTGCAGGCATCTCAATATCAGAAATTGTATCTGCACAGTGGGGTGAGAGACAGTGTGCCCAAGAATTTGGAAGCCAGGAGAGTAAAAGTGCTGTCTGCTTCTAGCAGGCTATGGTAAAGACATGAAAGTCACTTTCGAGGATGATTTTAAATGGAATCATCAAGACTGGATTATAACCTGATTAACTGCATTAATATATCTGAAGAAAGAATGTAGCATTCAGAACTGCAGTTGGCCAGCAGTGGAAGATCAGAAAATGGAAAGTCAGAGGCAGATGTTAGCAAGTGTACTCTGAGAACACTCCAGAGAAGAAGGAGCCTTAGCTAATGAACTTTGAATATTCCTTACCCATTGGCAAGACCATCCACCTATGTGAGATGTCTCCTGCAGGCTATCTTAGCCTAATGTTATTACATATTCAAGACATATAACTAATTTATTTTGTATGTATTCTGTATTTTTCATGAAATATTATGATTATAATTTAGCTCCCTGTATAGCTTACTTATGGAGAAAAAGTGCACATAAAATTGAGGATGCTAATATTAGACCCTCTTGTTCCTCACGCCCTCAGAATCAGTCCTAAGGGCTTCCCTGGAGTCCACCGAGTGAGTGGGGGAGGAGAAGAGGTAGGTAAGAGGGGCTTAGCTCTCCTTCCTCTACTAATGCAACTGCTCCATTTTTGCACTCTGGGCATCAGTGGAAGATTTTATCTTAATCAGAGATTCACATTGATTTGTATTTACATTAAAACACTCTTGACCTATAATTCTCAATAATTAGAATTAGACATATATTCTGAGGCTGAAAAATGATCCATAACTCATTGCTAAAGCATATGCGTACATGATCCACCAAACACAGTCTTAAAATATCTCACTGAATCCTTTTATTTCACCAAAAAAATAAAAAAAAAAATGGCATGGGAAGAGGTAGATGAGTTTTTGCTCCAGTAAATTGGTTGGGGTAAAAAAAAAACAAAACAATTTTGAGAGCCATTCCTTTAACAAAGGATTTGAGGGCTAAAAAATGAAAATACTCAGACAGTAATTTCTAAAGCTTCCTTTGGCAGTAGAAGTTTGTGTCTAGGATTCTGCTTTTGACTATTCTGGAGCATCTTTTGAATATATAGAGACACAATCACATACTGGGTTACATCCATCTTTTGCCCCTCACCATGGTTACCACTACATTCATTTTCTACCCCCTGATTCTGAACCATTAGTGTGTCCTAGAATTTTCTGTAGAGCTTATTGAAAACTCATATGGTTGGCTACATCCCAAACATCTTATCAGAATCTTTAGGAACTGGACCCCAGGCATGAGTATTTTAATAAAGCTTTATAGTTGATTTTGGTGTTCACCAAAAACTGAGAACCATAGTTCTATCCTCTTCTTTGCTTGTTAAGAATTGGGAAAGGAAAGAAAAGTATTCCTAATGCTAAGGAAGTTTTGGGACACACTGATTGAGAAGCACTATCCTAGACTACACACAATAGGAAACAAAAAAAAGACTACATGTGAACATGTGCTGCATAATGGACTTTGCTACAAGGAGCAATGTGGTGAGCAGTAGACTTGTGCATTTTTGTTGCATGTCTGTGCAGATGTTATTAGCCCTAGGAATGTGATAACTATTGCATAATGGACTTTGCTACAAGGAGCAATGTGGTGAGCAGTCGACTTGTGCATTTTTGTTGCATGTCTGTGCAGATGTTATTAGCCCTAGGAATGTGATAACTAAGATTCAGATAATTCAAACAAGTTGACTACAGTCAAACATCTGGTAAACGGCAGAGCTAGAATTTGGATCCAATATTTGAACCCAGGTCTGTCTGATTCTAAAGCTCATGTTCTTTTCACATTGCTTGTGGTAGGCCGCAAGGTCAGATGTATAGGCAATGTGGGGGAACTACCAGGGAGGGGAGAAGCTGCTCACTGAGACTCCCTGATCGATGCCTTCTCATTCCTTTCACAGCAATTGATATACTTTATGCTGAATGTGGTCAAGTTAATTTGCATACCATTGCTCAAACTCAGCCTTCTGTTGACCTCATGTGAATGGGATTTCATGACCAGAGTGTGTCCAATGATTGAGAAAGGCAATGTGGTATTTCTAAAAGAACTATTTTATAATAAAAAAATTGACTTTCATTTGAAAAACAGTGTCATGAATATTTTAAGATTAATTTTTTGTTCAAGATCAATTACTTGACTGTATCTTGATCAAAGAGCATTAAATTGAAAATCAAGAGACTTGAATTCTAATTCTGATCTGACTACCAAGTGGTTGTATGAACTTTTACAAAATTCCATGGATTGCTTTTACTACATTTGTAAAACAAGAGGTTAGAATTGCTACTTAGAGAATTCCCCAGATTACCTCTAGGTTCACAATTCTTTAATTATTTTATCTGTTTTGTATACTGTTATACCTCCGGCATTCAGAACCATGCCTGGAAAATAGCAGGTGCATAATACACACTTGTTGAATAAAGAAATTAAAGTGGGTTGGAGGCAGAGTTTGGGTTTGAATCCAAGCCTCTCTCATTTCAAAATCCATGGTCTGTATAGGACATATCCTGCTGGCTGTTTAATTAAATATAGACATTGGGATCAGAATTCCCAAGACTCTGGGCACCATAATTCTGGTTGATCAATCTAAAGTCATTATGCATTTTCTAATCTTGAGATGTCTTGCCCAATTAGATCCCTGCCAAAATTTGTTTGTCAGCCCTAAACAATGATGAATCCTCTTAATAGTGTATGAGGAATTAGGTAGTGGGCAGAGAGTTCCAGCTGGAAAACCACTAACACAAATGGGTATGTACAAAGAAGGCAATACCTGTAGGATGGAGAGATGGTACAGAGAGAAGTGTAATTTACTTTATGGCAACTGGAAGGCTCAGAGAAGCCTTTGAAGATGTGGTAGGGCCTGAAAAGGATCCTGAGATGGTACACATTTGACAGAGCACATAGACTGTTATAACATGAATATGAACATGAACATGAATTTCAGGCAGAATTAAGTGGAAGGCTCAGAGAAGCCTTTGAAGATGTGGTAGGGCCTGAAAAGGATCCTGAGATGGTACACATTTGGCAGAGCACATAGACTGTTATAACATGAATATGAACATGAACATGAATTTCAGGCAGAATTAAGCATAGCCAGAATTTCTAGTTTGAGTTAAACGTGAAACCAGTAGATACTCCCTTATGTTAGAAGCTATATTTAAATGCATTCATTTTAGACAAATATTCTTAGCTTAACTATTGTAGCCTTTTACTTATGTGTGTATTTGAGTATTTCAAGTCCTTGTTCTCTCTCTTGGGAATTATGTTTTTCCATAAATCACTTTTTTTGTGCTGTTCTAGTATACTAAAAGAGACCTTGATTTTAAAACGCTAAATTAAAGAAGAAGCAGAATAAACCAACCAGGCTTTCTGCTTTGTGAACTCTGTGGAAGTGTTGAGTCAGCTGCCTGAACTGTGAGGTGGAACCCACAGAGCCTGTTGCTCTGCAGCCTGAATTTGTTCCCAGTGTCTCTGGTTCCCTGTTGGTTTATGACCAATGACTAATGCTTCACTCATGAGTCATTAAGCCCATTCTGCACTTTTCTTGTTCTCTAATCTTCTTGGAATTCATCCTTGTGTCCAATGGTCCAATGCTTTAGCTTGGTATTTGGATGACTGAGTGAACAGAAATGGCAATAAAAATGTATATGTGATAAAACCATTCAAAATTCAATTCCCTTTCCAGGAGGCTTCTGAGCAAATCAAATTCCTCCCAAACCAATTCAAATCCTCTGAAATATTTGAAGCTTTTCAATTTCCTTTGCACATTCACGAGAGGTCAACAAATACAGGGAGAGTATCTGCTAGCTCTGCACATACTCAGCCACAAATTCAGACTTCGCAGGGTAGCTCTACTTTTTAATGTTCCTGATTAACTACACTAATGGAAGAAGGCAGAAGCACGGATAATCTAATATAGGTAGAGGCTGATGAATATGCATGTGTTTGATGTTCTAGAAAGCTACTTTAAAGGAAACAGTGAAGTACCATTGATGGATAAACTTAGGAAGAGAAAAAAAGATGTCTAACTTCTTGACTACTACTTAATTCTCTGAAATCCATATAATTTTAAGAGCTGTTATTTTCAAAGAAAGAGCTGGGAATAACCTGATAACTATGCCAAGAATGCAGCAGACTAAGAAGGAAAGAGATGGTTTAGAATGGGGAAGGAATTGGCTATAAATAAGGCATGGGAATGTCCTGCTTGCAGGGGTCGGGAAGGAGCTAGGCAGTAGGTAGAGATTTAGTTGTTAGTGTTTACTGTCATTTAGCTTTACGTATCCAAACACAAGATCCAAAGAGTAAAGCCTAGGCAGGACATCTACCTCAAACTCAAGTAACTGATGAGCATCCTACCAGGAGGAAGATGGAGATGCCAAACACTTGTGATGTTCAGGAGTTCAGGCAGGCAGTGTCCAATCATTCTGTTCTGATGGACAGCATAGAGAGGGGGCTGACCTGTATGGCGAGGGCTGAGAATGAGTAGGGTAGAGGAGGATGTTAGGTTAGGAGGATGGTAAGTCAGATAAAAGAGTCTAAACTGGCCACAAGTAGGAGTGCTTGATGCTGATGCTGGGGACCTGAATACAAAGCCAGAGGAATCATCTAACCAAATATATAAAAGCAAGGGACCATGGTTCCAGGTAGGAGGGTGATCCTGTTGTATACCTAAAACCCAGAGGATGTGGCTCAGCTGGTTTTTATGTGCTGTCTTTGGAGTAACATCTGGGGTCTCTAGCCACAACTAAAGGGCAGGGGATATGGACAGACAGGTGATTGTCTTCAGCCAAATCTGTTTTCAGATTGGAGGGCACTATCCAGCACATAGAAATGCTGCTGCCTAAGCTGGCATCCCAGGTGCCCAGAAGGTATGTGCTGTGAATGGATATTTTTCTGATTTGCCTGGAGAGGTCATGGACTGTGATCAGAGAGACATTATTTTGGTGTTGGTCCTTTCTCTTTATTATGAGCTGTGGATGTGTAGTGGTGGGGCCAGAAGGAACACAGCAGTGGAGGAACTAGCCAGGGGAGAGTGAGTGAAAGGGTGACTGGGCAGGCAAATTTTATCTACATCTTTTCAGTGATTCATAAGAAATGTACTGTAAAAAGTATTCTGCAAAGGAAAATCAGTTGAGTTACTTTTTTTTTTGTAATTTCTTTTTTCTTTTTAAATTTTACTTCTCAAAATACATTGTACTTGATTTTTATTCCCCTTTACCTATTCTGTTCCCCTCCCCCGCATATCATATCTGTTCACTTGACTTAAATAGTTCAAGGAGTTTTTGTGGTTATTCTGTCTTCTCCCCCCCTTATTTGTTTATGTTTGTTTATCTATCTATCTATCTATCTATCTATCATCTATCTATCTATCTATCTATCATCATCTATCTATCTATCT
>NW_007734735.1:54988-66664 GCF_000696425.1 Galeopterus variegatus | reverse complement strand
TTTTTTTTTTTATACATGATGAATTGAAGAATAGTTCAGGGAAATAAGGGGCAGGTGGCCACTGCAGCCTGCAGAGCTGAAGGCCTGGTACAGAGACAGAGAGTGCTTCCTAGTTGGGGTGCTGTTGGTTGTCATGTGGTCCCACCTATCGCATTTGCCCTTGGACAGGGGGCAGATCTGAATCTCTCTGTGTCCTCTGCGCCCCAGGTCCCAGTCTCCTGACTAACATATGGGAAGGATTTAGACAGGAGGGGAAAGCCCAGAAATCAAGGTCTGAGAGAAATTATGTGGCTAACAGCTGGAATTCATGAAGTTCAATATGAAATGAAGGATTGATAGCAAGAAATGCAAAACACCCTTTCCTAAAAGAAAGACAAATCAATAGCTTGAGGGAAAAAAGGCTTCCCCAAATTCTTGGCTTTTCTTTAAATATAACTATAATGCTTATGTTTGTTTTTATAAGGGATAGTTTTGGTTATATTTGCTATAAACCTGGAGTAATTGAATTCAAGGATGAATATGGTGAGGTGCATAAATAAGTTTCAGAAAATGAATCAAAAATTGGACTGCATGCTCATTTTACTTTCAACTCTTTGTTACTGAAGTATGTTAATATTAGGTAAAAATATTTATGAAGATTTTTCATGTAAGTTATCTTATTTAGTCCTCCCCTTCCTTACTGAGAAATTAATACTGTATTTTATAACCTCCCTCTGCTTAAGAGAAAATAAATGCTCAAAGAGATTAATTTGCCCTAGATCACATGGTGGCAGACAAGAACTTAAATCCAGCTTTTCTGCTCCCAGCACCCGTGGATGTATCCACTACACTGGGGTTCCTAAACATTGATGGGTTTCCAAATTAGCCCTGGAGCTTTTTAACTTTGCTGATTTCTTTAGTGGACTCTAGAATGTATATGATTAAAAAAAAATCTAAGGGCCGAGTCCGTGGCGCACTCAGGAGAGTGCAACGCTGGGAGCGCAGCAGCGCTCCTGCCGCGGGTTCGGATCCTATATAGGGATGACCTCCGGTGCGCTCACTGGCTGAGCGCGGTGTGGCCGGTCTCAAAAAGGACAACAACAAAAAAAATCTAAAATGATTCTGATGATCAACCTGGTTTGGGACCCACTACGTTAAGATAAATGGAATATCATTCTCTCACCAATCAGTGCAAATTCTTCTTTATTCTGACAAGTGGATATGTCAAAGGCCAGCAGATCCACACCTGGGAAGCATTAGAATCCACCAAACCATGCAGTCTGCTAAAATTTGGGATTGGCTGGTACAGTTTGATTACTAGTGTCTGGAAGCATATGATGAGGAGAAGCTCATAACAGCATAAAGTAATGTTTCCCAACCTTTTCCCAGACAATGATATACCTGTAAAAGTGCTTGGTCACATTAGGAGGCTTCCAGTGTCAGAGATGTAGATCCACAGGTTAAGAGCACTTGGACATATGTCCACCAGCAAATGGATCCAAACCAAAACTGAAGGAACTAGATAGAATACTATCAGAACATAATATGTTCAATCTTTCAGTTTTTGGACGAGTTGAGAAGTGCAGTCAATATGGAAAACAGCCAAGGTCCTCAGAGTAACCAGCTTAATTATTCTTTGATGTTTGTGAATGCACAGAGGTGATTTATGTGCTTTGATGTTTGGTGGGCCTAGTTTTGAATCTCAGCTTATCACTTAGTGACATTGGATAAGTCATTTATCTTCTTTGAACTGCAGTTTCTCCATACATACATGGAGGGTAATGCTACTTTTATCATACAGTGTTTAGAGGCTTACGGGAAATAATGTATATAAATTAATTATTCTAGTGTCTGTAAATAGCAATCACTATTTAAGTTGTTATTTCTGTTTCTTACATCCAAGTGATCTTAAAATTTAATTAGTAAAGGATATAAAAGCTTTAATCATATCTTAAGCAATCCAGGTTTCAAATGCGGGAGAATTCACATTAGTAAAAAGCAAGGTTAGTATATAATCCATGAAGTCCTGTCTTAATCAAGTCTTGCTTCCTGCTTTTAGACACACGTGAGACAAGGAGCAGCTTGTGAGACAAGGTGCAGGCATCTCAATATCAGAAATTGTATCTGCACAGTGGGGTGAGAGACAGTGTGCCCAAGAATTTGGAAGCCAGGAGAGTAAAAGTGCTGTCTGCTTCTAGCAGGCTATGGTAAAGACATGAAAGTCACTTTCGAGGATGATTTTAAATGGAATCATCAAGACTGGATTATAACCTGATTAACTGCATTAATATATCTGAAGAAAGAATGTAGCATTCAGAACTGCAGTTGGCCAGCAGTGGAAGATCAGAAAATGGAAAGTCAGAGGCAGATGTTAGCAAGTGTACTCTGAGAACACTCCAGAGAAGAAGGAGCCTTAGCTAATGAACTTTGAATATTCCTTACCCATTGGCAAGACCATCCACCTATGTGAGATGTCTCCTGCAGGCTATCTTAGCCTAATGTTATTACATATTCAAGACATATAACTAATTTATTTTGTATGTATTCTGTATTTTTCATGAAATATTATGATTATAATTTAGCTCCCTGTATAGCTTACTTATGGAGAAAAAGTGCACATAAAATTGAGGATGCTAATATTAGACCCTCTTGTTCCTCACGCCCTCAGAATCAGTCCTAAGGGCTTCCCTGGAGTCCACCGAGTGAGTGGGGGAGGAGAAGAGGTAGGTAAGAGGGGCTTAGCTCTCCTTCCTCTACTAATGCAACTGCTCCATTTTTGCACTCTGGGCATCAGTGGAAGATTTTATCTTAATCAGAGATTCACATTGATTTGTATTTACATTAAAACACTCTTGACCTATAATTCTCAATAATTAGAATTAGACATATATTCTGAGGCTGAAAAATGATCCATAACTCATTGCTAAAGCATATGCGTACATGATCCACCAAACACAGTCTTAAAATATCTCACTGAATCCTTTTATTTCACCAAAAAAATAAAAAAAAAAATGGCATGGGAAGAGGTAGATGAGTTTTTGCTCCAGTAAATTGGTTGGGGTAAAAAAAAAACAAAACAATTTTGAGAGCCATTCCTTTAACAAAGGATTTGAGGGCTAAAAAATGAAAATACTCAGACAGTAATTTCTAAAGCTTCCTTTGGCAGTAAAAGTTTGTGTCTAGGATTCTGCTTTTGACTATTCTGGAGCATCTTTTGAATATATAGAGACACAATCACATACTGGGTTACATCCATCTTTTGCCCCTCACCATGGTTACCACTACATTCATTTTCTACCCCCTGATTCTGAACCATTAGTGTGTCCTAGAATTTTCTGTAGAGCTTATTGAAAACTCATATGGTTGGCTACATCCCAAACATCTTATCAGAATCTTTAGGAACTGGACCCCAGGCATGAGTATTTTAATAAAGCTTTATAGTTGATTTTGGTGTTCACCAAAAACTGAGAACCATAGTTCTATCCTCTTCTTTGCTTGTTAAGAATTGGGAAAGGAAAGAAAAGTATTCCTAATGCTAAGGAAGTTTTGGGACACACTGATTGAGAAGCACTATCCTAGACTACACACAATAGGAAACAAAAAAAAGACTACATGTGAACATGTGTTGCATAATGGACTTTGCTACAAGGAGCAATGTGGTGAGCAGTCGACTTGTGCATTTTTGTTGCATGTCTGTGCAGATGTTATTAGCCCTAGGAATGTGATAACTAAGATTCAGATAATTCAAACAAGTTGACTACAGTCAAACATCTGGTAAACGGCAGAGCTAGAATTTGGATCCAATATTTGAACCCAGGTCTGTCTGATTCTAAAGCTCATGTTCTTTTCACATTGCTTGTGGTAGGCCGCAAGGTCAGATGTATAGGCAATGTGGGGGAACTACCAGGGAGGGGAGAAGCTGCTCACTGAGACTCCCTGATCGATGCCTTCTCATTCCTTTCACAGCAATTGATATACTTTATGCTGAATGTGGTCAAGTTAATTTGCATACCATTGCTCAAACTCAGCCTTCTGTTGACCTCATGTGAATGGGATTTCATGACCAGAGTGTGTCCAATGATTGAGAAAGGCAATGTGGTATTTCTAAAAGAACTATTTTATAATAAAAAAATTGACTTTCATTTGAAAAACAGTGTCATGAATATTTTAAGATTAATTTTTTGTTCAAGATCAATTACTTGACTGTATCTTGATCAAAGAGCATTAAATTGAAAATCAAGAGACTTGAATTCTAATTCTGATCTGACTACCAAGTGGTTGTATGAACTTTTACAAAATTCCATGGATTGCTTTTACTACATTTGTAAAACAAGAGGTTAGAATTGCTACTTAGAGAATTCCCCAGATTACCTCTAGGTTCACAATTCTTTAATTATTTTATCTGTTTTGTATACTGTTATACCTCCGGCATTCAGAACCATGCCTGGAAAATAGCAGGTGCATAATACACACTTGTTGAATAAAGAAATTAAAGTGGGTTGGAGGCAGAGTTTGGGTTTGAATCCAAGCCTCTCTCATTTCAAAATCCATGGTCTGTATAGGACATATCCTGCTGGCTGTTTAATTAAATATAGACATTGGGATCAGAATTCCCAAGACTCTGGGCACCATAATTCTGGTTGATCAATCTAAAGTCATTATGCATTTTCTAATCTTGAGATGTCTTGCCCAATTAGATCCCTGCCAAAATTTGTTTGTCAGCCCTAAACAATGATGAATCCTCTTAATAGTGTATGAGGAATTAGGTAGTGGGCAGAGAGTTCCAGCTGGAAAACCACTAACACAAATGGGTATGTACAAAGAAGGCAATACCTGTAGGATGGAGAGATGGTACAGAGAGAAGTGTAATTTACTTTATGGCAAGTGGAAGGCTCAGAGAAGCCTTTGAAGATGTGGTAGGGCCTGAAAAGGATCCTGAGATGGTACACATTTGGCAGAGCACATAGACTGTTATAACATGAATATGAACATGAACATGAATTTCAGGCAGAATTAAGCATAGCCAGAATTTCTAGTTTGAGTTAAACGTGAAACCAGTAGATACTCCCTTATGTTAGAAGCTATATTTAAATGCATTCATTTTAGACAAATATTCTTAGCTTAACTATTGTAGCCTTTTACTTATGTGTGTATTTGAGTATTTCAAGTCCTTGTTCTCTCTCTTGGGAATTATGTTTTTCCATAAATCACTTTTTTTGTGCTGTTCTAGTATACTAAAAGAGACCTTGATTTTAAAACGCTAAATTAAAGAAGAAGCAGAATAAACCAACCAGGCTTTCTGCTTTGTGAACTCTGTGGAAGTGTTGAGTCAGCTGCCTGAACTGTGAGGTGGAACCCACAGAGCCTGTTGCTCTGCAGCCTGAATTTGTTCCCAGTGTCTCTGGTTCCCTGTTGGTTTATGACCAATGACTAATGCTTCACTCATGAGTCATTAAGCCCATTCTGCACTTTTCTTGTTCTCTAATCTTCTTGGAATTCATCCTTGTGTCCAATGGTCCAATGCTTTAGCTTGGTATTTGGATGACTGAGTGAACAGAAATGGCAATAAAAATGTATATGTGATAAAACCATTCAAAATTCAATTCCCTTTCCAGGAGGCTTCTGAGCAAATCAAATTCCTCCCAAACCAATTCAAATCCTCTGAAATATTTGAAGCTTTTCAATTTCCTTTGCACATTCACGAGAGGTCAACAAATACAGGGAGAGTATCTGCTAGCTCTGCACATACTCAGCCACAAATTCAGACTTCGCAGGGTAGCTCTACTTTTTAATGTTCCTGATTAACTACACTAATGGAAGAAGGCAGAAGCACGGATAATCTAATATAGGTAGAGGCTGATGAATATGCATGTGTTTGATGTTCTAGAAAGCTACTTTAAAGGAAACAGTGAAGTACCATTGATGGATAAACTTAGGAAGAGAAAAAAAGATGTCTAACTTCTTGACTACTACTTAATTCTCTGAAATCCATATAATTTTAAGAGCTGTTATTTTCAAAGAAAGAGCTGGGAATAACCTGATAACTATGCCAAGAATGCAGCAGACTAAGAAGGAAAGAGATGGTTTAGAATGGGGAAGGAATTGGCTATAAATAAGGCATGGGAATGTCCTGCTTGCAGGGGTCGGGAAGGAGCTAGGCAGTAGGTAGAGATTTAGTTGTTAGTGTTTACTGTCATTTAGCTTTACGTATCCAAACACAAGATCCAAAGAGTAAAGCCTAGGCAGGACATCTACCTCAAACTCAAGTAACTGATGAGCATCCTACCAGGAGGAAGATGGAGATGCCAAACACTTGTGATGTTCAGGAGTTCAGGCAGGCAGTGTCCAATCATTCTGTTCTGATGGACAGCATAGAGAGGGGGCTGACCTGTATGGCGAGGGCTGAGAATGAGTAGGGTAGAGGAGGATGTTAGGTTAGGAGGATGGTAAGTCAGATAAAAGAGTCTAAACTGGCCACAAGTAGGAGTGCTTGATGCTGATGCTGGGGACCTGAATACAAAGCCAGAGGAATCATCTAACCAAATATATAAAAGCAAGGGACCATGGTTCCAGGTAGGAGGGTGATCCTGTTGTATACCTAAAACCCAGAGGATGTGGCTCAGCTGGTTTTTATGTGCTGTCTTTGGAGTAACATCTGGGGTCTCTAGCCACAACTAAAGGGCAGGGGATATGGACAGACAGGTGATTGTCTTCAGCCAAATCTGTTTTCAGATTGGAGGGCACTATCCAGCACATAGAAATGCTGCTGCCTAAGCTGGCATCCCAGGTGCCCAGAAGGTATGTGCTGTGAATGGATATTTTTCTGATTTGCCTGGAGAGGTCATGGACTGTGATCAGAGAGACATTATTTTGGTGTTGGTCCTTTCTCTTTATTATGAGCTGTGGATGTGTAGTGGTGGGGCCAGAAGGAACACAGCAGTGGAGGAACTAGCCAGGGGAGAGTGAGTGAAAGGGTGACTGGGCAGGCAAATTTTATCTACATCTTTTCAGTGATTCATAAGAAATGTACTGTAAAAAGTATTCTGCAAAGGAAAATCAGTTGAGTTACTTTTTTTTTTGTAATTTCTTTTTTCTTTTTAAATTTTACTTCTCAAAATACATTGTACTTGATTTTTATTCCCCTTTACCTATTCTGTTCCCCTCCCCCGCATATCATATCTGTTCACTTGACTTAAATAGTTCAAGGAGTTTTTGTGGTTATTCTGTCTTCTCCCCCCCTTATTTGTTTATGTTTATCTATCTATCTATCTATCTATCTATCTATCTATCTATCTATCTATCTATCTATCTATCTATCTATCTATCTATCTATCTATCTATCTATCTATCTATCTATCTATCTATCTATCTATCTATCTATCTATCTATCTATCTATCTATCTATCTATCTATCTATCTATCTATCTATCTATCTATCTATCTATCTATCTATCTATCTATCTATCTATCTATCTATCTATCTATCTATCTATCTATCTATCTATCTATCTATCTATCTATCTATCTATCTATCTATCTATCTATCTATCTATCATCTATCTATCTATTTTTAGCTCCCACAAATAGGTGAGAACATGTGGTACTTCTCTTTCTGTGCCTGACTTGTTTCACGTAATATAATTTTCTCTAAGTCCATCCATATTGTTGCAAATGGTAGTATTTCCTTCTTTTTTATAGCAGAGGTGAACTCCATTGTGTAGGTGTACCACAGTTTACTTATCCACTCATCAGATGATGGATATTTGGGCTGGTTCCAGCTCTTGGCTATTGTGAATAGAGCTGCAATAAACACTGGAGTACAGGTATCCCTTCAACATGATGATTTCCATTCCTCTGGGTATATTCCCAGCAGTGGAATCGCTGGGTCATTTGGTAGATCTATCTGTAATTGTTTGAGGAACTTCCATATCATTTTCCATAAAGGCTGCACCATTTTGCAGTCCCACCAACAGTGAATGAGAGTCCCTTTTTCTCCGTAATCTCTCCAGCATTTATCATTCTCAGTCTTTTGGATGTTAGACATCGTAACTGGAGTGAGATGGTATCTCAGTGTGGTTTTGATTTGCATTTCCCGAATGCTGAGTGATGTTGAACATTTTTCACGTGTGTGTTGGCCATTCATATATCTTCCTTTGAGAAATGCCTATTTAGCTCTTTTGCCCATGTTTAATTGAGTTACTTGTTTTTTTCTTGTAAAGTTGTTTGAGTTCCTTGTATATTCTGGATATTAATCCTCTGTCAGATGTATAATTTGCAAATATTTTCTCCCACTCTGTTGGTTGTTTTTTTACTCTGTTGATTGTTTCTCTTGCTGTGCAGAAGCTTTTTAGTTTGATATAGTCCCATTTGTTTATTTTACCATTAGTTGCCTGTGCTTTTTGATTCCTATTCATGAATTCTGTACCCATTCCTACTTCTGGAGTGTTTCCCCTATGTTTTCTTTAAGGAGTTTTATTGTTTCAGCATGTATATTTAATTCTTTAATCCATTTTGAGTTGATTTTGGTATATGGTGAAAGGTATGGGTCTAGTTTCATTCTTCTACATATGATTATTCAGTTTTCCCAGCACCACTTGTTGAAAAGGCAGACTCTTCCCCAGTATGTAGATTTGCTGCCTTTGTCAAAGATCAGATGGCTGTAGGCATATGGATTGATTTCTGTGTTCTCTATTCTATTCCATTGATCCATGTGTCTATTTTTATGACAGTACTATGCTGTTTTTGTTATAGCTTTGTAATATAGTTTAAAGTCAGGTAGTGTTATGCCTCCAGCTTTATTGTTTTTGCTCAGGATTGCTTGTCTGTGCGTGGTCTTTTGTTGTTCCATATAAATGTCTGGATAGCTGCTTTTTCCATCTCAGAGATAAATGTCATTGGAATTTTGATGGGGATTGCATTGAATCTGTAGATCACTTTGGGTAGTATGGACATTTTCACAATGTGAATTATTCCAATCCAAGAGCATGGGACATCTATCCATCTTCTTGTGTCCTCTTTAATTTCTCTCATCAGTGGTTTGTAGTTCTCTTTGTAGAGATTTTTCACATCCTTGGTCAGCTTTATTCCTAAGTATTTTATTTTTTTTGGTGGCTATTGTAAATAGGCTAGCTTTCTTGATTTCTTTTTCTGCATGTTCACTGTTGGACTGTAGAAATTCTACTGATTTCTGTGTGTTGATTTTGTATCCTGCAACTTTGCTGAAATCATTTATCAACTCCAAGAGTTTTTTTTAGAGGCTTTAGGCTGTTCGATACATAGGATCATGTCATCTGCAAACAGGGACAGCTTGAATTCATCATTTTGAATATGGATGTCATTTATTTCTTTCTCTTCTCTGATTGCTCTGGCTAGTACTTCCAACACTATGTTGAATAGGATTGGTGAGAGTGGGCATCCTTGTCTAGTTCTGTTTTTAAGGGAAAAGCTTTAAGCTTTCCCCATTCAGGATGATATTGGCATTGGGCTTATCGTATAAGTCTTTAATATGTTGAGATACTTTCCATCTATACCTAACTTGTAGAGAGTCTTTATCATTAAAGGATGTTGAATTTTGTCAAATGCTTTTTCAACATCAATAGGGGTGATCATGTGGTTTTTGTCTTTGCTTTTATTAACGTGGTGTATCACATTTATTGATTTGCATATGTTGAATCAATCTTGCATCCTTGGGATGTATCCAACTTGATCACGGTGTATAATTTTCTGTATGTGTTGCTGTATTCTGTTAGCTAGTATTCTATTGAGGATGTTTGCATCTATATTCATCAAGGATATTGGCCTGTAGTTTTCTATTTTTGATGCATCTTTGTCTGGTTTTGGTATCGGGGTGCTATTTGCCTCATAGAATGAGTTTGGGAGAATGGCCTCTGTTTCAATCTTTTGGGAAAGTTTGTAGAGAATTGGTATCAGTTCCTCTTTGAAGATTTGGTACAACTCTGCAGTGAACCCATCTGGTCCTGGGCTTTTCTTTGTTGGGAGCCTTCGGATAACAGCTTCAATCTCTTTTATTGTTATTAGTCTGTTCAGATATTCTACATCTTCTTGGCTCAGTTTTGGTAATTTGTATGCATCCAGAAATTTATCCATTTCCTTCAGATTTTCAAATTTGTTGGCATATAGTTGTTTATAGTAGTCTCTAATGATTCCTTGTATTTCAGAGGTGTCAGTTGTAATAACACCTTTTCATTTCTAATTTTTGTTATTTGGGTCTTCTCTCTTCTTTTCTTAGTTAATCTTGCTAAAGATTTGTTGATTTTATTAATCTTTTCAAAAAATCAACTTTTTGTTTCATTGATCTTTTTTATTGTTTTTCCTATTTTTATTTCATTTAGTTCTGCTCTGATCTTAATGATTTCTTTCCATCTACTGACTTTAGGTTTGGATTGTTCTTGTTTTTCTAGATCTTTAAGGTGAAGTGTTAGGTTATTTATTTGCCATCTTTCCATTCTTCTGAAGTAAGCATTTAATGTGATAAATTTCCCCTTTAATACTGCTTTCCCCCTTAATACTGCTTTTGCAGTGTCCCACAGGTTTTGGTATGATGTGTCATTATTTTCATTAGTTTCAAGAAATTTTTTGATTTCCCGTTTAATTTCTTCTTCAACCCACATGTCATTAAGTATGTTGTTGAATTTCCATGTGTTTGTATAGTTTTCAGAGTTTTGTTTATTATTGATTTCTAATTTTAATCCATTGTGATTGGAAAAAATACATAAAATAATTCCAGGTTTTTTTTGAATTTGTTAAGACTTGCTTTGTGACCCAACATGTGGTCTATCCTGGAGAATGTTCCATGTGCTGATGAGAAGAATGAATATTCTGTGGTTGTTGGATAGAATGTTCTGTAGATATCTGCCAAGTCCAATTGGTCTAAAGTATTGTTTAGATCTTGTGTTTCTCTGTTGCTTTTTTGCCTAGATGATCTGACCAATGAGAGTGGGGTGTTCAGGTCTCCTGCCATTATGGTGTTAGTGTCTATCTCTTTCTTTAGATCTAATAGTGTTTGCTTTGTAAATCTGGTTGTTGCAACATTAGGTGCATATATATTTATGATTGTTATGTCTTCTTGATGGATAGATCCTTTTATCATTATATAGTGGCCTTCTTTATCTCTTTTTATGTCTTTTGCTTTAAAGTCTGTTTTGTCTCATATAAGAATAGCTACTCCAGCTCATTTTTCATTTCTATTTGCATGATACATCTTTTTCCATCCTTTCACTCTTAGTCTATGTGTGTCTTTACAGGTGAAGTGAGTCTCTTGAAGACAGCATATTGTTGGGCCCATCTTTTTAATCCAGTCAGTCTGTGTCTTTTGAATGGGGAATTTAATCCCTTTACATATAGAGTTATTATTGAAAGGCATTGATTTACTCCTAGCATTTTCCTGATTTTTGTTTAGATGTTGTAAGTATCTTTTGTTCATTTCTTTCTAATTTTCTGTTTGTCTTCTGTATTTTTTGGCTTCTTGGGGTTATGGATAAATTATTTTTTTCTCTTTTGTTAGCATTTTTGTTTTGCTGGTAGGTATTGCTCTTTCTTGCGTATTCATGGCAGTGATGGTTGTTTTTGTGGTACCAAATCCAGTACTTCCTTAAGAATTTCTTGTAGGGCTGGTCGTGTGGTAGTGAACTCCTGCGGTTTTTGTTTGTCTGAGAAATATACTATTTGTCCTTCATT
>NW_007734735.1:51160-53455 GCF_000696425.1 Galeopterus variegatus | reverse complement strand
GGTGTTTTGTCATTGTGGCCAGGGTATCACAGTCCACTCGCTTCACCCTGATGTCTGGCTTGGATCCTGAAGGGACCGCCACTTCTGGGCAGCAGAAACTAACCTGGGCTGGAAGTCCCACCAGGCCTGCCTGCCTTCTCTGGCATGGCTGGCCTGGGGTCTGGGGTCCCTGAGCCTCTCATGACTCTCCTGGTGGCGGGGACAGCCTGGGTCAGAAGTCCAGCCCTGCCTACCTTCTCTGGCTTGGCTGGCTTGGGGTGTGGGGGCTCCGAGCCTCTTAAGTCACTCCGGAGGCAGGACTGGCCTGGGCTGGACCACTCACCCCACGTGTCTTCTCTGGGCTGGCTGGTTCAGGGTGTGGGAGCCCCAAGGCTGTTAGGTCTCTCCCAGCAGCAGGGACTAGCCTGGGCTGGAAGTCCTGCCCCGCCTATCTTCTCCGGCCCTGGGGTGTGTGGGATCAGAAGCTCTAAAGTCTGTCTACGGAGTGGGGAGCAACCTGCACTGGGGTCCCATGGCAGGTGGCTCCTGTCCACTCCAGCAACGATCTTGGGACCGCCATTGCTGCTCCACAATAGCTGCAAATTGGTTGCTCTGTGGGAGAGTGCGACACCAGGAACCGGCTACTCTGCCATCTTGATCGGAACTCAGTTGAGTTACTTAATAACCACATATTGTATACTTCCTAAAATGTGCTGCTAAANTCTTGCAGCTTTTAAGATTCTCTCTTTGTCTTTGAGTTTTGTCAGTTTGATTATCACATATCTTGGAGAGGACCTTTTTGGGTTGAATGTGTTTGGTGAACTTTGGGCTTCCTGAATCTGGAGATCTGTGACCTTCCCTATACCTGGGAAGTTTTCTGCTATTATTTCATTGAATATGTTTTCAATGCCATTTCCTTTTTCCTCCACTTCTGGAATACCCATGATTCAGATATTTGAGTGCTTAAGGTTGTCAGTTGTCTCTCTCAGATTTTCTTCATTTTTTTGATTCTTTTTTCTTTTTTTCTTGTCTGCCTGTGCTAATTCAAACAGCCTGTCTTCAAGGTCAGAAATTCTCTCTTCTGCTTGTTCAAGTCTGCTGGTTAAATTCTCTGTTGTGTTTTTTTATTTAATTGAATGAATCCTTCAGCTCCACAAACTCAGGTACATTCTTTTTCAAGGCATTAATTTCTTTGTACATTTCTTCTTTCAGATCCATCATATTTTTTCTCATTTCATTGTGTTGTCTAACTGAACTTTTTACAAACTCATTTAGTTTCCTTAGAATAGTTACTCTAAATTCCTTGTCTGTCATTTCAAAGACTTCCTGTTCTATAGGGTCTAGTGCTTGAGAGTTATTAGTTTCCTTGGTGGTGATGTACTTTCTTGATTTTTCATATTTCTGGTATCTTTCCTTNCCCTGTGGCTCACTCGGGAGGGTGCGGCACTGGTAGCACTGAGGCCGTGGGTTCGGATCCTGTATAGGGATGGCCGGTGCGCTCACTGGCTGAGCATGTTGCAGACGACACCGTACCGAGGGTTGTGATCCCCTTACCGGTCAAAAAAAAAAAGTAAAATGTGCTAATGATGAAGAGGCATATAAACAAATAGAGTATGTCTTTTGAGATTGGACTTGCCTGGATGATTGCGGTTCTGGGAACTTGAGGGTATGCTGAAGATTTTGTGAGTTCAGAGGTGATGTGTTTCTTGCAGAACTTTAAAAAGTCAGGTCACTTCTATTGTGTGGTGCTCAGTTATTTTGAGCTTCTGGGACTAAATTGCAAGAGGAGCAGAGTTCACNGGAACTCAGTTGAGTTACTTAATAACCACATATTGTATACTTCCTAAAATGTGCTGCTAAAAATTTTAACCTTCAGTATTTGTTGACGTATATTTGTTGACATTGTTAAGTATTGTTAAACAATACTTTAACAACCCTACACTTCTTGCATGGGACATTATGCCACCTTCATGTTTACTAAATGAAGCTCGGTACTCAAATATTTTTTCCCCACTTTCCAAGCGGAAAATAAATAATAGCTTTATCCTTCATAAATCCATTTCCAAAGGGGGCTGCAGGATGCTACTGGGGAGGATGGTTAAGAGGGGTTCTGTGCATGTGGGGCCCTAAGGCCTAAAAATTAATATGTGAGATCTATTGTGAGAGGATGCCAACATTAATACTAGACCCTTTACTGCCATTCACCATTGAGAGAAATCAGCCTTGGAGCTTAAAGGTAAAATGTGCTGGGCCGGCCCTGTGGCTCACTCGGGAGGGTGCGGCACTGGTAGCACTGAGGCCGTGGGTTCGGATCCT
>NW_007734735.1:50740-51036 GCF_000696425.1 Galeopterus variegatus | reverse complement strand
TTGTGTGGTGCTCAGTTATTTTGAGCTTCTGGGACTAAATTGCAAGAGGAGCAGAGTTCACACATGGTGAAACCATCGATTCACTCTTTACCCAACGTTCTCTTTATTTGTGATTTCTCACCAGCACATTGCTGGTCACTAATCTCCTGATGTCAAAATCCAGCTTCACAAGTGCCTAAGCAAATCAATTTCAAGTATTGATCATTCAGCGGCTGCTAATTGCTGTAGCTTAGAATTTGATTCAGTTGTGAAAAAAAGTCAATTTGTTCTATTCTTGCTGTATATGTTTTAGTGAG
>NW_007734735.1:47847-49172 GCF_000696425.1 Galeopterus variegatus | reverse complement strand
GCCACCGGGCCGGCCCAGAAGATTTTTTTGATATACACACATACATGACATCCAAGTTTCCCAATGTACCCAACCTATTGGGTATAGGTTAAGACTGTGTTGTCCAAAGTCATGACCACTAGCCACATGTGGCTACTGAGCACTTGAAATGTGTCTAGTCTGAATTGAGATGTTCTGTCAAAGACAATACTAAAAAATGGAAGTATCTTAATAATTTTGATTACATGTTGAACTAGTAATATTTTGGATACATTAGGTTAAAATTAATTTCATCTGCTTGTTTTTATTCTTTTGATGTGGGCTCTAGAAAATTTATGTGTGTGGTTTGCATTATATTTCTACTGGACAGTACTGGGTTAAGAACATGCATCATGAAAAACAATCTCTGACATTCCACTGATGAGCTGTCAAAAGTTACTGAACTTCAGTCACAGGCCCTGAGACATTCGGGGATCCCATCCCTAGTGTCTCCCCTGAGCCATGGCTACTGGCAGTATCTACTCTTCTGCTTTCTTTGCTCCATATTTGATTTGCCCTCTTAGCTGTAGCTGCTGTTCCTGTCAATGCTTCGAGACGTGATTGCTGCTCCACTCTCATCACTGATGAATGGGAGAGGAGAGAGAGCCACCTTTTTGACTGTTGCAAGCTCCTTTATTTATTCGTTGTTTTAAGGAACCAAATAGTTTGATTCTTCTTCTTATGATTGCTCATTAACTGTACTTTTTACATTTATTATTTTGGTAAGTACTTGGTGTAAATTCCCTCTGGGCTAAGTTAGAAAACATTATAAACATCATCACACAGTGGACCATGCTCAGACTGGTTTCTCTGCTTTCCCTCGACTCACCAGGTGTGAATTTCTTCCCAAACCACATGTTGCCCAGAGTTTGAGGGCCTACTGTAGTTCTCCGGGGTTTAGTCACATCCCTTCCTCTAGGACAGGGCTGTGTCTTGACATTCTAGAATATGCAGATGATGCCCAGCTTGGGTCCTCGTTGTGGGATAATTGTTACATGTGGTGTTCTCANCATGTTGCCCAGAGTTTGAGGGCCTACTGTAGTTCTCCGGGGTTTAGTCACATCCCTTCCTCTAGGACAGGGCTGTGTCTTGACATTCTAGAATATGCAGATGATGCCCAGCTTGGGTCCTCGTTGTGGGATAATTGTTACATGTGGTGTTCTCAATAACTGATAGCAGATACCAGTCATCAAATATGGATTAAGGTACACTATCAGCTTTATACAAGGAGAGCTGAATTAGAGAGTGGTGGCTTGGCCTCTTATCTCATACCCCAGTTGGAATTTACCTACCAGTCCTAAGCAGAT
>NW_007734735.1:40420-47102 GCF_000696425.1 Galeopterus variegatus | reverse complement strand
CATGTTGCCCAGAGTTTGAGGGCCTACTGTAGTTCTCCGGGGTTTAGTCACATCCCTTCCTGTAGGACAGGGCTGTGTCTTGACATTCTAGAATATGCAGATGATGCCCAGCTTGGGTCCTCGTTGTGGGATAATTGTTACATGTGGTGTTCTCAGTAACTGATAGCAGATACCAGTTGTCAAATATGGATTAAGGTACAGTATCAGCTTTATACAAGGAGAGCTGAATTAGAGAATGGTGGCTTGGCCTCTTATCTCATACCCCAGTTGGAATTTACCTACCAGTCCTAAGCAGATAAGGTAGAGAATGCTGGGTCTCTTGGTAGAGGAAAGATACTGCTTGGGCAGGAAGTGGAGGGGGAGAGAGCACCCAGCAGGAGGGCATATGAGCCGTGATAGCAAGAGAGTGAGGACTTGGCTTGTGTAATGTTGACGTCAGGACCTCACTCTTGGTGAACAAGGTCCTGTGGATTTCAGGTGTCCTTGCCTCACTCATCAGATACATTCCTCCTCCTCCAGGGAGGAGGGAGTGAGTGAGTGAGTGAGTGAGAGTGTGGAGACAGGGAACCTAGTGTTTGTCCCCGCACCCCCCTTCCCTGGAAGTAGAGAAGTTTCTTCTCCCTGTGGACTCTGAGGGAGGGGAAGGAAGCAATCCCCATATTACACACTGTAGGATTTAAATCATAATATCATAGATGATAAGAGCTGACAGAAACCGGAAACACTGTTTGGTTAGACACCATCATTAAAGATAAGAAAACAGCCCCACAAAAGTGAATTAACAGAGAATGGAGGGAGCTGCCCTGTCGTGTCTCTAGTGTATTAACTAATATCTCTGAAAATAAACAGAGAAAAACAGGCCATCAGTTTGATATAAATTGTGCCTCAGTAAAAAGTTTGGATCCAGGTTTTTGACTTTAAATATTTGCAGATATTTAAATACAATTAACAATAAGATTACAAATCCGGCATAGGAAAGAATTTACACTTTGGTTTGGTATGTTTAGTATGGATTTGCATTCAGCAGCAGAACTAATCCAATTGAGAGATTTAATATTTTCATTTCACTGCCATAAATTTACACAGACCTTGAGCAACAGATCCCCAGAGGAATGGTGTCTGGGACTCAGATAGTGCTGTTCATATGTAGAGAGAATTGGGCCTGAGAATAGTTTAGCCAGACTCTGTGTGTTGAGTAAGGCACCTTCTGGAACAAATATAAAAATCACTAATATGCAGACTAGTTCTTGTTAGTGAAAACTCTGATTTAAAGAATTAACAATAAATATGTCTGTAAATGTGAGTCTTTCAACTTTAAAGATGTATACAGAGGGACTAGAGTTAGAGTGGTTAGTGGCATGCACTGCTGTACTCCTACATCGGTTTACTTGTTTGTCTGCTGTAACAGTTATCACACTGAAGTGTCATTATTTGTCTACATGCTCTTTTACTCACTAAACACATATTAAGTGTCTGCCAGATGTCAGGCACCATGTTGGGCACTGGAGAAAATTAATGATTTGTATTTTGTCTATTGGCCTATACAAAGGATTTTGGCCAAGCTGATTGAAATCCTTGCATCCCCTCAGTTTTCTCATCTGTAAAATAGAGGGTGGGGATTAACATCCCTTCAAGACCTAAGATATATGTGGAACAGATGTTTTTAAGGTATTGGCGGATGCTTGAAAAGTTTATCCTATCATGCAATTTGAGCCCTCTCTTTGCTTAAGACACTACCCCAAATCACTGTGTCTTAAGCAAAGAGAGAAGTGCATTTCTCTCTCATGCACAAAAGTGGGAGGTAAGCAGTCGAGACTTCGTGGCAGTTCTACAAGGTGGCCAGGGGCCACCAGCTCAGTCATCCCCACTCCTAAGCTTCTGGTCAAGATGGCTCTTGGCGCAGGGAGGGCCACCCCTGGGCCTTCCCCTGGTGGTGGGAAGGTTGGAGCACATAGTCTTTTAGCTGGGAATATTGCTGCCCTTAATAGAATTGGATTCCAAGAGTAAGGACGAAGAGGACAGTGTATGATGTGATGGCCAACTATTGAACATAAAAGAAAAATTGCCCTGGACCAGTTAAAAGGACGACTTTGCTCAAGACTATTTCAATAGGTGAAAGGGACTGAGCTCAACTCTGCTGCAACAAACTGGAGGGGGGATTCTTAAATGCTGGGGCAAGCTGATGGAAAGTCCTGGAGGATGTTAGGGGTCGATGTGATTAGGCCATCTGTGTTAGGCTCCTACTAGCTCTACTTTTCTTGATAGTTACATTTAGACTGAGCTCAACTCTGCTGCAACAAACTGGAGGGGGGATTCTTAAATGCTGGGGCAAGCTGATGGAAAGTCCTGGAGGATGTTAGGGGTTGATGTGATTAGGCCATCTGTGTTAGGCTCCTACTAGCTCTACTTTTCTTGATAGTTACATTTCCAAGGGGTAGCTCACAGGTCCTTGACAAAGACATTCCTGGGTTGTATAAGATTTACATCTCAAAGGGCAAGGGAAAGAATTTACAATTTCAAGTTTTCTAAAGTAAATGCTCTAAGAAAAGGGAGGTCTGGGTCCTATTTTCAGGAAGAAGCCTGTAAAAAGTTAGTCAACCTAGAGAGAACTTTAAGGCTTGGTCAGGCCTCTATCATGGAAATTCAATTTTGTTTACAATATTAATACCTCAGAGCTAAGATAAGCTTCAGCTCAAATTACTTCCTGAAGTGTCCAAAATTCTTAGTTTTTGGAATCTGAGTAGATGAGTTTGTACACCATGCGGGCTAGGGAGGGCTAGGAATGCAGCTCATTGCAGCTTAACAAACACAGCTGTGGTATGATGAACAAAGGCTGTGGGATTTTATGACTGTCCAGGTCAGGTGATAGTTTCAGGTGCTCAGCACAATTATAAGTCACTTGCACTGTGCATGAAAAATCCCATCACTATCTATGCCTACGAATAAGCTGCCAGAGGCTCCAGTTTCTGGTTATTCTCCACTGAAGACTGAGCAATACAGGTTGCTGCATGAATTGAGTCTGTTTTCTTCCCCCTAAAGGTGACAAGCTCTAATTTTATTTTATTCTTTATAAACTTGAAAATGAAGGGTCTTGCATGGGCCGTATGGAGATGCCGTGTGTGCCGTTGCATTCAAGGTGAGCAGCACATAAATGTTTTCTTAATGTGCTTCAGACACATTCAGATACATAAAGAAGGGAATAGACCTAGCTCGTTATTGAGTCCATCTCCTTTCCTTTGCATTGATTGAAACTGCCTTACTCGAGCATGCCTTTTGGAATTTTGAGCAACCTAATTTTCTATGTCCCCAGGAGCTGATACTTGTCACAATTCCATTTCAGAAAAATTTTTCTAGCATGGGAGACATCATTGTCAAGATATTTCTCCGCGTCAGTTCTCATTTTTTCTTGCCTAGCCAGGCCAATCCATGAGATCAGACCCTGTCATAGAGCTGAGGTAGGAGAACAAAACCCTAAGAATAACTGGGTTACATTATGATTTTATTCTATGAAATTATATTTAAAGAGATGTGATTTAATGCTTAATATGTCTCCAAATCCATATCATAAAAAGTTAAATTATATTTTTGACTGCATTTATTAATATTTTCACTTTTTAATATGTCTAGTGTTTCCCCACTAGAATATCTTGAATATTTTGATTACTTTCTTTTACATATTCTGCTACTTCCCACGTTTAAAAAAAACTCCAAACAATATTAAGTCATTTCACTTTAATTTAATTCACATATTTAAAAGGTACTTAGATATCATGGGAGTTCCTGCTTTCAAAGAGTTGATGATGGAAGAAAATCCTTGGTTAATTTAATAGAGCACAAGAAAGACACAATAGATTACAGGGAAAATTTTTACCAGAAGGCTGAGTGATGGAGTAGAAACACTCAAATATCACTATTGAAATGCTTCTGCAGTCAAACTCCTGGGTGGCTAAGTCAAGGGGAGGGAATGTTTTGTGGGACTACAGAAGAAGTGATATGGTGGCTATATTTCCATCTAATAGATGTTTTCTGCTCAGAATTTTTTTCTACCCCAAACACCTGCATGTAAAACCTCATCCTCTGCTGTGCTGTGAGAACACAAACCATCATGTGAGAGAGCAAGCGAGTGAGTGAGAACAATGTATGGCCACAAGCAGACAGAGAAAAGCCATTCCTAGGGAAATAAAGGCCATAGCTGGCGTTTCGGAAATCACTTAATAGAAGAATCCTTCTTTACAAGTGCCATTGACAAAGACTGCATTATCATGCACATTGCTCATGTGCATAAGGAGGAACAGATATTTTTCTGTTATTGGTAAGATAGGCTCTGAAATACTAAGCAGCAAATATTCCTGACCAGAACAATGCGGGTCGTATAGAAAAGGATCTGCGGAAACTGGAAAGGAGAGGGAATAACTGAAAGAGAGGCTAGCTTTCTAGCCTCTTCTAACAAAGGCTCTTTTTCATTATTTCCAACGTGAGGAATTAGAAATGAATTAACACTAAAGTAAACTATCCGTTGTTTCTGTGTATAATTGTTTAATTTAACTAGAAGGTAAACTGTTTCTAGATTTCATTTCATTTTAATAAGCTGTTCCTTTATTTGCTTATTAATTTTATCCCTCATTCTTTCACTTGTTCATCCATTTATTCATTCATTTAATAACTAAAAACTATACTGTGAGTCCAGTCATTATTATTTTCACTGTTTTCATAGAAATACAAATATATGTACTTTTTCTTATAGGTCTGTATTTGGCAGATTGCACTTGATTATTCTAGTGAAGACTCTACTAGTGGAAAGTTAGCAAACACAGAAGGCAGCATGCCTTATAGAATTCTGGCTCAAATTACTTCCTGAAGTGTCCAAAATTCTTAGTTTTTGGAATCTGGGTATTGCAAGACACACTGGCAGGGTGGCAAGCAGACATAGACTTCAAGTACATTTACTTATTTATTTCTAGTGTTCATATCTATAGCCAATCAGAAATGTGACAATGATGGCTCACTCTGAAAAACAGTAACCAGACTCTATAATTTTTAAGACTATCAGCCACCATGAAACATAAGGCAAAGAAAGATTTTATTTGTAAGGAATAAATTCAATGTGTTATTATTCCTTCAACCCAAAAGAGATAATGAGAAATTTGCAACAGGCATAGGCCTGAAAAGTGTTTGCCTGAATGTAAATAACAATGTCGATTTTATCTATAAAGAGAGGATGTTCGTGTTCACTTGGATAGATGTGAAAACACTGGTCAACTGCTAATTGTTTCAGTCTCTGTCTAAACAATTTTAACACGAAGTTCCTTAATTACCTTATTAGGCAGAATTCTAATAAGCACCTGTTCAGTATAGAATAAAAGTCACATCCTCACAATGTGCTACAAATGAATCAACTCAGTCAATTGAGTCAATTATTTTTTATTTGATGTGGAGCAGATTATTTAATTAATGGAATCTTCCACTTTTCCACCATATTTTGGATTTGGCTCTTGGCTGCTGGAACAGAGATGACTCTAGCTACCTCTGGAAAAGGAAGCGTTTGTTACAAAGTTACCTAGGGAGCTGTCAGCAAAGTAACTCTGGCTGTCACTTCATCCCATATTTCCCATTCCAATATCCTAGGGGGAAATCTGATTGCTCTAGCTCATCTTTTCCCACCAGGCCATAAGCAAGCCCATGGATTGGTTGACCTTAGGCAACCTGTTCAATCAACTTTCCCTGATGCTGAGAAGCGAGGGGAGACAGGACCATGTTACAGGCAGAGAGATTGTGGAATGGGCAGCTGGCCTTAGAAAGGGCATCTGGCATTTGTTCAGTGCGGTACCCAGCAGCATCTAGTTAACAAAGCAAGAATGGGCAAACTTACAATGATTGTGCATGTCAAAACAGACCCCACTGCCTAGTTAGTTTATCCCTATATTTTATAAAAATATCATTTCTATGACTATAAAATTAAAACATCTTTATTGAAATCAATTTGGAAGCTAAAGAAAAGCACAAAGAAGAAACCATTACTGGATTTCTAAAATCGAGTCTCAGTAAAGGAGTTTAATTCGTGCATATTATTATCACAAATGATAGGTTTGGTTCACTGTAATTTTATTCTACACTTTTTGTTTTCTAGCCTTCCTTTAAACTTTTTTTTTGATATATGGAATATTTTCTCTTTGCTACCCTCAGCAATTTAAAGTTTTAATCCTATTTTTGTTCAGTGTATATACCATTAATTACAATGTATTTAAATCAGTTTTTCTTTCAATTAATATTCTTTTATTTCCCTCTTCTCTCTACCATCATTTTCCAGGTTTCCTTGATGTAATCTGGTATATTAGATCCAGGTTTTTATTTTACATTTTTATTTTGACATCATAAGTATTTTATTTGAAGACATATTTTTGGAAAATTTATTACATTTTATGACACTGTTATCTACAATTATTTAGATATAATTCTATATTCAATGGATTAATTACAATTACAATTTTTTAGTACCTTGATTCACCAGTTTTTGAATTTTGAATTTTTATTTTTGAAATAATTATTTTTGGAAAGAATATTTGGTTATTATGGATTCTGTGCTTTTTAAGTCTGAAAATGTCTTTGTTATCCTGATTACATATAGATTCTTTGGGTCAAATCTTTTTTCCCTATAAAACTCTGCAGACATTTTCCCACTGAC
>NW_007734735.1:37216-39695 GCF_000696425.1 Galeopterus variegatus | reverse complement strand
TATTATGGATTCTGTGCTTTTTAAGTCTGAAAATGTCTTTGTTATCCTGATTACATATAGATTCTTTGGGTCAAATCTTTTTTCCCTATAAAACTCTGCAGACATTTTCCCACTGACTTCTGGTGCTTATCAATGTAGGTAAGAAACCTCAACTAGTTTGATGTCATTTTTGTTGTTACTTTGTTGTTTCTGCTCTGATAATACCATTTTTTTTCATCCTTAAAATAAAAATAAATGATCAGAACACATCTTAGTTTTGGTATCTGTTATGGGCTGAATTGTATCTCTCCCCAAATTTGTTGTTGAAGCCCTAACCCTCAGTACCTCAGAATGTGACTATGTTTGGAGATAGGGCCTTTGAAGAGGTGCCTAAATTAAAATGAAGCCATTAGGGTGGGCCTTAATTCAATGACTGCTGTCCTTATTAGAAGAGGAGACTTGGACACATGATGAGACACCAGGGATGTGTGCACAGAGGAAAGATCATGTGAGGACACAGCCAGAAGATGGCCAATTTCAAGCCAAAGAGAAAGACCTCAGAAGAAACCAAACTTGCCTACACCTTGATCTTGGACTTTTAGCCTCCACAACTATGAGAAATAAATTTCGGTTGTTTCAGCCACATGGTCTGTGATTTTTTGTTATGGCAGCCCTAGCAAACTAATACAATATCTTTTAACAAATTATGCCTGCTACTTGGTGAGCCCTTTTAATGTGAAGATATAGTCTTTCTTCAGCTTACGAAAGTTTAATTATTTCTTAATTTTTGTTTCTTCTCTGCTCCTTCCTTCTGCAGTTCTTATTGCAATGAATTGGGTTTCTAGGATTTGTCCTCCTTGCCTCTCACCTTCTTGACCTGTTAATCTCTCTCTTTTTTCACTTTTACTTGTTTGAAATAGCAGATCTGTTTTTCACACGCTTCCATTGTAGTATTAAATTTGGACTCTGTGGTTTTCATTTAATGAGGTCTCTTATGATCTCAGATATCCTATCTTCATGGCTACTTGTCCAAGTCTCTTAGAGGTGATGTCTCTTTGAGTATGGATAAAAATACAAGTTATGAATTTGAAGTTTTCTTTAAATTTTTTCTAGGTTATTGGATGACATTTGCCTTGGTTTCTTAGCATCATACCCTTCTTCTGAACTGCTGTGTTATTTCATGCGTTCTGTGATTCTTCTGTTTATAGAGGATGGACTGTATTGTCTGAATTAGAAGTTCTCCTGGACTTCTGTTCACTTAGTATTCCTTCTCATACAAGAAGTTGTGAGTCAGGTAAGCCGTTGCTCTAATCTGGTTTCATTTGTACAATATCTAGCAGAAATTACCTAAAGTTTCCGTCATGTGTGTATTGCTGTTCTCTAGTTTCTAGCAATTATGCAGAATATCCCCAGTTTGATATTTTCTTGGTCCATTTCAATGGAATTTTGGGAATATAGGAATTAAAAGTATGGTGTATAAGCTGAATGGGACTTAAGACGATAACTGCAGAAGATATTTGCACAGGGTAGACCTGGGGGTGGTGGGAGTGAAGATTTTGTTAGCCATAACTTAGCTACTTCAAACTTTGCTTCATTTTATAGAGATAATCTGTTTATATGTATCTCTCTACCATTGGACTATTGACTATTCTAAGATGCCCGTAGGTACTCAAAAATGCTTGCTGGATTTGTACTTACGTTCTCCATGTGCTGAAAGCCAGGAGAGTCAGTACCTGGGTCTCTATGACACTACTGACTGATGTTCATCAATAGGATGACACTTCACTAGGGAAGAGGTCTTATTCTTCATTGTCATTTTAATGATTTTTTTTTTAGTTTTTTTTTGTTTTTGCTCTAGATCTTTGCTTAGGATTTTGAAACTTGTTTTAGTGTTTTTCTGGCAATCAAAATAAGCTGACAAGTTTTTACCCCCTGTGATAGTCCTGTATAATTTTAATAGCTGGACATTACCTATGCTTCTTTTTATTTTTTGGAAATTTAATTTATGTTCTGGAAAGTATAAATGGTTGTCTGACTGATACTCTAAGTACCTGGGATGTGCTTTGTTAGGCTTTGCTCCTTTGGAAACCTTGAGCTTTTGAAGGTGTTCCCTTATTCATCACCTTGTACCTCTGTGGCTACATACTTAACTTATTGTGTCTTAAATTAACCAGCTATTTAAATGTTTACATGTCTGCTATTTAGCAGACATGTAAATTCCTATTAGATTCAATTAGACTGTAAATTCCTAGAAGGGCAGGAAATGTGTACTACTCACTTCTGTATCACTCCACTACTATCTAGCACAGTGTTGTGCTAAGTTTAAGTATTTAAATATTTGCCCAATAAATTAACTTTTTAAATTGTCCTTTTCCTATCTTGCATTCTTCTGTGTATAGTGGACATTTGCTTATTATATGCCAACCATCCTTTTCTTCTTGCCAGTACCCCAAGTTTTATTTGGCTTTCTATCCTTCTGCTTGTGGTCTGTGTGCATCTG
>NW_007734735.1:31041-36735 GCF_000696425.1 Galeopterus variegatus | reverse complement strand
TGCCAGTACCCCAAGTTTTATTTGGCTTTCTATCCTTCTGCTTGTGGTCTGTGTGCATCTGCAGAAGACGATTCCATCCTCAGCTTCTGGAGTAGCCCCTCACTGATTTAGGTTAAACAACACACCATATGATCTGGCTACAGTGTTTGGTTAAGGACTTAAGGGGTGACCAGCCTGGACCAATTGCAGTGACTCTCAGGACACTTCCTTGGAAGACTGGGACAGAGATGCCTTTTCTTTCATGGTAGATATGGACAACACGTGGAATTTGTTGGCACTGATATTGCAACCATGGGGGTGTAGCTTTAGGTTGAGGTAGGCATCATGGAAGGCAGAGCATAAGACAGAGTTTGGGTTTCCTTGTGGACATTTTTGTGTTGCTGGCTCAAAGCAAACCTCAAACCTACATTACTCCTGGACCTTCTAGGGATGGAAACCAATACATTTCTTTATTGTTTTAGCTGGTTTGTATTGGGTTTCTTTTATTTACAACCAAAACCCTCATGATTGATGTACTGTGTTGTCAGCCTATTTGATCATATAAGCATTTTTGACAGGCTGCTTCATTGATTTTTCTTGTTGCCTAATTTCTTACCCTGTTTTAGTTTCAGTTCTTTTTCTTCAGGTTTCTAGTTCATATTTGTTAGTGATGATTAATTGCTTATAATCTCATAGAATGACAAAATGATCAGAGATCAGTTATTATTACTTCCTTATTTGTAGATAATAAAACAAAACACCAGTGAGGCTAAATGTTGCACCTATGATTATACAGTCATAATTTTCATATTTTATTCATGACTTGGGATCATCATTATCAAAGTTAATTGTTGGGTTGTTCAGTAATATGTAGAAGGTAGATTTCTCAGTGCAGACTACTTGCCCCTCATGATGGAAGTATCACTCTAGGTAGTTTTCCATCTGTCTTTTTCAGTTAGTTGTCACTTTTTGCTGCTGCTTTTGGGAGTTCTTTGGTCACTCTTGTTGCATCTAATCTTACATCTACTGTATGATAGGAAAGGAATGAGAGTCACTATGGCTAATCACGCTTTATAAGCTGATAACCTCAACTTTACACACAATACTAAATCCAATAGTTGCCTAAGGGTGACTTAATACCTACGGTACAACACAGACAGCTATTGAAGTTGTTTTTACCGATGCTCTTTATTTTTTTTTTTTTCACTTGCTTCTGGTTTTTGGTCATATAGGTGTTTGCAGTTGTTGACAGAGTAGAAAATAGAAAGTGTTAAGAGAAAAGAGAAAGACAAGGAAGTGTTAGTTCTCTTTTAATTTTTGAAGGTTATGTTGAGTATAACTAAACCTCATTTAAAAGGTAAAATAGGTAAACCTGAATTAGATAATATATTTGGGAAATTGTGGTTCTGGATAATTGAATTTTACAGCTTCCTGAAGGGATATTCTGAAAATCCTTCTTGTTGTTATGATCTTTCCTTAATGTATTAGTACATTTAACTTTCCTGATAAATCTAATGTATGGAAGAAAATTATTTTTTTCCCTGATCACCTGGCATCTTGCCATGCCTTGTTCTGAATGACACTAAGTGAAGACCTGAGGGCAATGGTTTTGAGCTGTACTGTAGTTTTGACACTGCTGGTTGGCACATGTTAGACACTGTTTCTGCCCACTGTTGTATTATTCCACTCTCCTTTGGGGCACACGGGAAGATTGTACTTTCTGCCACTTAAGATTAGGTTTGGTTGTGTACTTCTCTGGTTGAGGAAATAGAAGCAGAAGTGAAGTGTGTCACTCTGGGTGGAAGCCTTTCATTGCCAGGCTTGAGTATCTACTTCACTCCCCTTTCATGGTAATAATAGAAGCATGTGTCAAGATGGAGACCACAGCCTGGGTGGATAAGACATAATCTTTTGCTGTTTTAAGCCTCTGAGATTTTAGGATTTCTTGATATCACAACATATCCCAGCTTTACCTGGGTGATCCATACGATAGAAATGGCAGAGCTCTGAAATAACTTCTTCCTCCCATCCTTTCCCTTAACTGGAATAGCGCCTCATTTTTTTTTAATTTGAAAAATACCTTTCTATTGCTTAAAAAAAAAAAGATTAAAAACCACACATGTAGGAGTTTTGCCTTAATGTGCATGGAACCCTAGGATTTAATAGATTTAAAACATTTGCCTCTTGACTTTCCTTGTGATTGGCTTTCCTCATCAAAGTAGAATGCAGCAAAAATTTAATTAATTGAGGTTTCACCATATTCTGCTGTTCCCTAATGGTATACCCAAACTGTGCTTATAAATTGACATGTCTGATGATTGTATGTAGTTTATAAAATGAAGCTCATTGGCTGATAATACATATTATAAAGCAGAGCTGTGACACATATTGAATACACAATAGATGGTACCGTGAAGTTGTAGCTATTTTAATAACCATAGCTTGTCACTTTATATATTTTTTATCATTTAAAACCTCAATCACTGCTCATACTGCCTTCCATTTAAGGACAGCATTTAGTATGCTGATAGAATTTGGACTGAACAATGTTATTTGAGGGTTTATGAAGATTCCTCAAGAGTGGGTTGAGTGGAACAGTCACATTTTTACAAAATAGACCCTGAAAGGAAATTATATCAGACTTGGAATTCATTATTGCAAAATACTTCCTGAGAGTCTTTTCTCTCTCGGACTTGAACATAAAATTCCTGAAAACAGAACCTATTCATGTGTCACTGTTATTTAAAAATATACAAGCTCATTTTAAGATATAGACAATTTTGATGACTCAAATGAGGCGGGGGGTGGGGGAAGACATATGGATTATACCAAAGAATGGATAATTCTCAAATCACTTATAAAGTAATACAAAAAGATCAATAGAAATGCTGAAGGAGGAAGGTCTTGGTTAATTAAAAGGGAAGAAGATATAACAACTATACTTTTATGAAGTTGTTACAACAAGCAAACGGAAAGGACATTCTTGGGGGGAAGGGGAGAGAGGGAGGAGGGAGGGAGGTGTCGGTGATGGGCCATAATAATCATATACATTGTATATTGACAAAATAAAAATTTAACGAAAAAAAATAAGTAGGAGTAAAAAATAAAATAAAATAAAAGTTTTACTTAACAAGAGATTTGAAAAAACAGCTGTTTTTACTTTGAAAGTTTTAGAAATGCTTCTTGATTTAGCAAGTAGCTTTTTAAGACCAAAATAATGAATCTTTTTTTTGAAAACTGAAAATCTTGCATCAGTTTGGGGGTCATTAATCTGAACACAAATGGTCAATGTAAAAATAGAGAATGAAAAGGCAATTGGGCTGAAGGTGCACGGTCCCAGAATCTACTACCTGATGTGCTGGTTTAAAAAAACTAAGTTCCTGCTATTAGCTTTTATATTTAAAGTGATTACTGGGGTGAACTGTGGGATCAGGAAATGGAACAAAATTGGCAGGTGAGGGATCATCCAGTTGGGTTTTAGTTCATTGAAGTTGTATATTATGTGTGTCTGTGATGCAGATGCAAACATCTCGCCTCTGCTTTCCTCACTCCTGATCCCAAGCAGTGGTCAAATTATTCCATACGTCAGGAGCTTGGGCTGGAACAGTGGTGGGGAGGGAAGGTAATGAAGCAATTATTTGGAAGAAAATAATTTATGTTTTTAAATAGATATGGTCTGTTTTCTAGTTGAAACCCTCAGATAGTCAGGCACTCTGATGTAGCTCCTCTAGTGCCAGCATGAGAGCGGCGGTTTGGGAAGAGGCTTCTTTCCCTGTGCATTTTCAGGGCAAGTGTGTTTGTTGCCAGATCTCGTGTTTCAGCTCCACAAAGAAAGGAATTCATTATTGCAAAATACTTCCTGAGAGTCTTTTCTCTCTCGGACTTGAACATAAAATTCCTGAAAACAGAACCTATTCATGTGTCACTGTTATTTAAAAATATACAAGCTCATTTTAAGATATAGACAATTTTGATGACTCAAATGAGGCGGGGGGTGGGGGAAGACATATGGATTATACCAAAGAATGGATAATTCTCAAATCACTTATAAAGTAATACAAAAAGATCAATAGAAATGCTGAAGGAGGAAGGTCTTGGTTAATTAAAAGGGAAGAAGATATAACAACTATACTTTTATGAAGTTGTTACAACAAGCAAACGGAAAGGACATTCTTGGGGGGAAGGGGAGAGAGGGAGGAGGGAGGGAGGTGTCGGTGATGGGCCATAATAATCATATACATTGTATATTGACAAAATAAAAATTTAACGAAAAAAAATAAGTAGGAGTAAAAAATAAAATAAAATAAAAGTTTTACTTAACAAGAGATTTGAAAAAACAGCTGTTTTTACTTTGAAAGTTTTAGAAATGCTTCTTGATTTAGCAAGTAGCTTTTTAAGACCAAAATAATGAATCTTTTTTTTGAAAACTGAAAATCTTGCATCAGTTTGGGGGTCATTAATCTGAACACAAATGGTCAATGTAAAAATAGAGAATGAAAAGGCAATTGGGCTGAAGGTGCACGGTCCCAGAATCTACTACCTGATGTGCTGGTTTAAAAAAACTAAGTTCCTGCTATTAGCTTTTATATTTAAAGTGATTACTGGGGTGAACTGTGGGATCAGGAAATGGAACAAAATTGGCAGGTGAGGGATCATCCAGTTGGGTTTTAGTTCACTGAAGTTGTATATTATGTGTGTCTGTGATGCAGATGCAAACATCTCGCCTCTGCTTTCCTCACTCCTGATCCCAAGCAGTGGTCAAATTATTCCATACGTCAGGAGCTTGGGCTGGAACAGTGGTGGGGAGGGAAGGTAATGAAGCAATTATTTGGAAGAAAATAATTTATGTTTTTAAATAGATATGGTCTGTTTTCTAGTTGAAACCCTCAGATAGTCAGGCACTCTGATGTAGCTCCTCTAGTGCCAGCATGAGAGCGGCGGTTTGGGAAGAGGCTTCTTTCCCTGTGCATTTTCAGGGCAAGTGTGTTTGTTGCCAGATCTCGTGTTTCAGCTCCACAAAGAAAAACCCCAATGAAATCATGAAGTGAAGGACTCTAAAATAAATAATCAAATTTTTTCTGTTATGGTCGAGTTAATGCTTATACATTGTTATAGTTCCCAAGAACTTTGTTTTGATGAACATTTGACCAAGTGTTATCCTGTAGTCATGCTGCTTTATGGAACCTAGTGAAGACGGATCTACACCATTTCTGCCTCTTGGTTCTTTATCACTGTGACTATTGTCCCTGCTTCTTGGTCTTTTGTATTACTAACACGTTTGTTTCTTGAGTGAATTCATAGGTTCTGACAGGATCCATATTTTCAATCTATATATGTCTACATGGCATTAAATCCAACTGTGGGAAATGTTGTCATCACATTACAGTGATTATATTGACAAGCAAATTTCCCTGAGTAGTCAGTCATGGAAATGGAGAGATTACTCATTTTCTGAAATGCCTGATGGTTATGAAGAGGGCAGTATAAGAAAACAGAAAGAGCTCTAGATGGATGCTCATGATTCTTATTATGAAAGAAAACCATTAATTAAATGCCTTCTTACATGTGTTACTCTGCTAATCTCAACACAGAGGGAAAAACTCAGAATAGTGTTTGTCCTTTGTGATCTTGTAAACAATGACATACTGATACAGATAAAAATATTTATATATATCAGAAAAAAATGCCAATTAATTCACAGGTCTTACCAAAAAA
>NW_007734735.1:28051-30462 GCF_000696425.1 Galeopterus variegatus | reverse complement strand
AAAAAATACTATAATTGCATAGAACTCAACGATTTATTTTGGGAGGGATGAGGATAGGAAATGGTGGGAATGTATTCATTAAGTTCAGAACATATTTCAGAAAGGAATCAAGAATAGCCATTGGGATTCTGTGTCCTCACAGTTGTGGGGAAGTTGTGGGGAAGCAGCCAGGCCTTTCCTGGTTAATGCAGAAGGCCTGGATTTTTGAAACTAATTAATAAAATGGAGTAAGGTATGTGACTTTCTTTCATTCTGTTCAGCATTAGGCATTTATGTTGCTCTTCTACTAGCAACCAGACCTGAATTCATTAGAACAAATGAGGAAATGTATTCCAGTGACTCGGTGATTCAGATCTTCTTAAAATGATGGGAAATGAAGGAGGAACCCAGAAGTTCCTATTGAGAAGAGACTGCTATCTTCGGATTGGAGCAGGTAAAAGGGGCAGAAGACCAGCAAATGTATTTTTAAATAGCCACACAACAGAGTGTCAATGCAGGGCTGAGGTATCCTTCTAAACAATGGCTAGTCACACTTTGTTAGAAAGTTAATGAAAATACCCCCACTGGGTGGCCCATGAAAATGGTTGGAGGAGCTATGCATAGTTTTTCAGAAATAGCCTCAGTGAACACAGAATTGCCCCCACACTGAAGTGAGTGTGGAACTGAGGTCTTTGTCCTTCAGAAAAGACAAAACCATGATTAGATTAAGTATCACCATGATTAAAATCAATTTATATTAATATGCTAAGCATATGAGCTGTACCTTGTCTATTTTGTTTCTTTAAACTTTCCTTCAAATGTTATGCTCTCATGATAGTAGATAATTAGTTTTCTATCAATACAGATTTATCATTAGATAATGAATTATACTTAAATTAGTTAAAACAGAAGTAAGTGTCTTCTCGCTGATTCTGGTGCATTGCAAGTAGCCGCTTGTTTCTAGCTCTTGCTGAGGGGGTGTGAACTGGAGACTTGACCAGGATTTCATAAAGGCATGGTCTGAGAGGGGAGGAAAGGGAAGGGAGACCTTTGGGGCAGATGGCACTCTTGAGGCTCTTGTTTCTTTGAATGGATTGATGGAATGGGATGGAGGGTTCAGATCCTTTTACCACAGATGAAGGAGTGGGATATAAAATTTGAAGACTACAAAAGGAGGAGAAAAGAGTTCCCTCCTTAGCTTTTGAAAAGTCTAGTAAGATTTTTAAAAAGTTCTTGCTTCCTGATCACCCTTCAAGCAGGTTTCAGAATGTTATTTCTGAAAAAAGCAGCTGTGTCCCTAGGGAAATGGCATTCAGATATATTGATGAAAGATGATTCTTTTGACTTATCTTTCTCAGGCATGGGAGACATCTCTGAGTGAAACTTCATGTCATCTGTATAGCCAGCCTCTCCTCTTTTCCTGTCCTTTGTGGAGCTGTCTTCACCATCCTCTAGGTCATGGATATAGGGATTTAATCTTATAATCACTGCAGAGAAGTAACCAGCAGGTTGGAAATCCTCTCAGGGAGAACCTGTAAGGGGCAGACCAGTGCCTGTCAGATGGATCAGAGCTGAGGCTGGCACTGTCCACTTCCATCTCTCCCATGTCAGGACACCCCCAGGCAGATGGCAGCCATCATCCCCCAGACTAAATTCACACTAAACTCTGGTGGGTGTTTAAGAAGGCTTCAAGTGGGTATCCCAGAGCAGCACAGTGCCAGAAATTTGGGAATTGTCTTTCTTTAGCCAATTCATTTCCTTGTTCAGGGAATGGGACAAAGCCTCGCCCTCTCCCTTGTTAGCCAGCTCTGTCAATCTCCTTGATACTTGGTACCATGTTTCCCAGCAAGGTTATCTTTCAGTTCCTCCTTTTCTGGTATCTTCATGCCATTTCCACCCACTCTCCATAGTATTCTTCCTTTCCCTACATGATAACACAGTCATGTCCGCCGTCCTTTTTATGTCTTGTAAACTCTGTCCCCTTAGGCTTTGACTGGGTATAAATGGATTGATTTGATTATGCTTTTATTATCATTATAATTTTTGGTTCTTCTTCTTGTTCTACAGACAGAACAGAAGAAAGTCTGGGTTTGAAGGTAAGGTAGGTAAGTAGTTAGTGCTTTAACTCCAGTAAACTCTTCACCATGATGTGGTAGGTCTTCATTTACCAAAAGTTAAATACATGATGTACTGAGAATTAATTTCCTCATGAGCATTTCATAGTCTGTCCATAAAAGGAATGCATATTCCTCTTATGACTTTGATCCTTTTCACAAAATAATAAATATAACCTTATTAAATGAAAGCATATTTTTCCCCTTCCTGACCTGGTTTGCATTAGAAAGTCTCCCCATAAGTTTTACAGAAAAAGTCCCAACTGGAGCCATCCAAGATGATGGTGCCACACACTCCAAGAGTTTCTCTCTGACACC
>NW_007734735.1:0-27440 GCF_000696425.1 Galeopterus variegatus | reverse complement strand
TCCCAACTGGAGCCATCCAAGATGATGGTGCCACACACTCCAAGAGTTTCTCTCTGACACCTGAGTTTCTCCCCTACTATCAGGAATGAAGATTCTAATTCCATTTCACAATCTATTAAAAAGTTCACAAGCCCTCAGTCACTGGAGTAATCCGATCTTTCTGACATGTTCATATGCATCCTGATTGAGTATTTTGTGTACATCTTTAGGGCATTTCTTCTTTTGTTGACAAAGGGAAATTGAGACTAAAGCAATCATATAAGCTGTCATGACCATAGAAGACCGTTGTGTGAATTTCTTCAAGTTGTCATTTCTTTGTGGTCGGATACATCTGATCTGGGAGAAATATACCTGATGGGATACTAGATTAGTGCTATGAATTGTGTAATTAATTTTATAACATGAGATTGATACTATGAATATAAATTCATCAAAAATTTTTGGAAATCAAAGACAAAGAAAAATGTGAATACATATTTGACTGGATCTTTAATAACTAAAAGCCAGTGTTACAGCTTCCTTCCATCTCTGTATCTCTCTCATGCATGTTTCATTTCAAAGCTGCCACCTAGTTCAGATTGGCTCCACAGCATACAAGGAGCAAGATCACGTACCCGTACACACCCCCTGCCCCCGCACACCACCACTACCACCACTATTAAATCATATAACAGTGAAATGTTCTCTGTATCTGACCTGCTTTCTTTTCTTTGAATTCTTATTTCATACATTTCATCTTGCTTATGGAATCCAAAGTGAAAAAGGCTGTATATGAACAAATGCTGAAATGACTAAAATCTGACTTCATCAACATATGCAGAGTTATTTCTGATGACAACTGCAATAGAAGGCCTATTGATGGGACTAAATTGACTTTAATTTTTGTGTGATGAATTAATCCTAAACTAGGCTATGTAGTCAATTTAGTTAAATTCTATTGTTTTAATTAAATTTTCAAAGAGGAAAACTTAAGGATGCAGGTCACTCAAGAGGCTTTGAATTTGTGTATATCTTAGAAGGTAGGAGTTTATTTCTTCCTGCTTCTGTAGGAGGAAAAATCATCAATTACTCCCAGTTTATATTTATGAAATCAGGGTGCTGATTACTAGCCAAGGTTTCTTTTCAAAAACTGCAGAGAAGGCTTACGATGAAAGCCAAAACTTTGTAAAAAGAGGTATCAGGTATGCCTCTTTCTATGAATAATAATAAAAGAAGTTTCCCCCTAAGCTTATATGACCAAAGACAACACATCACATTGTAATAATAGGATTTCTTTCTTCTTTTTTAGGTAATGTATAAACAACAACAAGAAACAATTTGGAAAATCTTAACTTCAAATATGATAAACATCTCAAAAAGTTGATATTGAGAGGAACACTGAGCTCAGTCAAAGATGCCTTCCTAGAGGAAGTCTTGACCAAGTCGAGACCTGAGTGGTGAATAAGTGTCAACCAGCCCAGGTGAAGCACAGTGTACAGTGGGAGCTATTCCAGGCAGAAGGTAAGGGAGTAAGAAGTGTAGCTCCTCCCGCACAGTGTCTTCCATACATTAAACATTCAGTAGACATTTGTTGAATGAATGGGGCTTTACAAAAAATGGCACAAAGGCTGGTAGCTACAGATGGCACTTGTTTCTTTGATATAAGGAGGTGATTGCCAAAAGGACGGAAGGAGGGTAGACATGGAATAAAAGAAATTTAGGATTAACTTCACTTACTTCACATAATCTGGCAGGAACCTAACCAAAGTGAATTCATAGTTTTGCATAAAGCTTTCTCTGGAAGGAGTGATGAATAAATGAGTACTATATTCATTTTTAAACATTATTTTATGGCTCACTGTCAACTAAATGTAATTCCTATGAAAAAAAAGAGAATAACATTTATCATTTGGATCTAGATTTGGATATACTAGGGCTATCTTTATGAAAGTGTTAGAAAAAAAGGAACAGAGAGAAAAAGAAAATTCTAAATCTAGAGGAGGAAATAATATATTTTAAGAAGAAAAATATTAGGTAAAAGAAAATTCAATACCATAGTTATAAATACAAATGGCATACAAAAATTCTATTTTAAGAATGCATGCCCTTAGAATTGAAAAAGCACTAACTCGCAGATAATAAAGCTGCCTTGAATATACAATGCTAATTATTTGATGTAATTGTTTTTAATTAGAGAGTAAATGAATGCATTAGTCCATTTCTGTTGCTTATAACAAAATACTTGGAACTGGGTATTTTATAAGAAAATGAGATTTATTGCTTACAGTTTTGGAGACTGGGAAGTCCAAGGTCCAGGGAGCACATCTGGTGAGGGTCTTTTTGGTGGTGGCTTTACAGCAATGAAGGAGTCTCACATGGCAGAAAATGGTGGAGCAGAGAGAGAGACTAACCTCCTCACTCACTCTCTTTTTAATGCCACCAGAACCACTCCCATTATTCCAAGAATGGATCAATTCATTCATGAGGGTACACTCCTCACAATCCAATCACTTCTCCAAGGCTACACCTGTCAACTACTTCAATAGGATTTTCCATCCTCTTAATACTGTTACTGTGGGCACCAAGCCTCCAACACATTAAACTTTTTGGGGGGAGGAACACAATTCAATCCATAATACTGAATACTATATAACAGGTATTTAAAAAAAATAATACCATCTGCCTGTCTTCTGTATCTGAAAAGAAGAGTAAAATATAGTGAACTTAGGAGAATGGTGCACTTAGGAACATCAGTGGGGAAAAAAGCAGTTAAGAGAGTTTTTGTTAGTACAGGACAACAGCAGTAACAAAGAACAATCTAATATGAGAGTACTTCAAAAACTTCATGGAAAGATTCATATTATGTTTTAATTCTATGTTCCATGAACTTTTTGAAGTACCCTTGTCCATTTGACAAGATGTTTAGCACACTCCCAAGGACTGTAAACCATTAAAACAATTCCATTATGCCCTCAAGAGCCACTGGCATTCTAACTGATAATACATTAAGTCAAAGCAAATTAGAATATCAAAGTAGCTGTTCTCTGCAAATAACAAAGAATATTACTGTTTCTGAAACGAGAGCAGCAAGTCACTTACATGTGACTTCTATTTAGTCAAAGGCAGAGTCCTTGAAATCCCCATTTCCTTTGCTCTCTTGAACCAGGCATATCAGGAATGACTGAATAACTGTTCGTAGAACTTAAAAATATTATTGAAATAGATTACCTAAATAGTGAAACGATTGCCTTTTATGCTTTATCCACTAGTGGAGAGAATTCTCAGTTGAATTTGCACCCAGTACTTTGTTGGTCACTTTTTTATATTCTTTGCAAAATGTGCACACACTATTGGTTATTTTTAATAAAACACGTTTCTGTACTTGTGAATTTTCAGTATTGCCAGTTTGGACAGTTGAGTGATTTTTCTCACTGCCCACAGGGTAAAAATGAAGAAGGAAAATAGTTGGATTCATTCAGGTTTGGGGATTTGTCATGTATTTTCTATGGAACAGGTTGTTGGGGATATTGGCAAGAAAGTAGATGAGGTGGTGGACCATGCACTCCACATTGAATATGGGAGGTTGTGTGCTAGGAGGAAGTTAATACATAGACAAGAAGAAGTGGAGTCAGGGTCTGGAGGATTCAATGAAGTCAAGTTTCTAAGACACAGAGCTAGAAGAGTTGGATGCTTCAGTGTGTGGTGTTTGAGTTAGAGATTTCAGAGGAAGATACACATAATAGTTTTCTCTTGCTGCATGACAAATTAGCTGCAAACTTAGTGGCTTAAAACAGCACACATTTATTACCTCACAATTTCTGTGGGTCAGGAGTTGAACATGGTTTAGGTAGGCCCACTGCTTAGGGTCTCACAAAGCTGTAACCAAGATTTCAGTTGGACTGTCTTTTCATCTAGGGGTATGACTGGGGAAAAACACTTATAACTTATTCAGATTATTGGTAGAATTCATTTCCATGCAGTTGCTGGACTGAGGGCCCCAGCTTCGTGATGGATGTCAGCTGGGGGCCATCTATAGTTCTCAGAGGCAGCCCACAGTTCCTGGTGGCTACCCATAGTTTCTGGAGGTCCTGGCAACATGGGCTTTCCCAACATGGCGACTTACTTCATCAAGCCAACAAGGACTCTCTAGAGTGAGTCTGCTGGCAAGATGTGGTCTTATATAATTTAATGGAGTGAAGGAAGTAGCACCCCATCATCTTTGCCATAATCTGCTGGTTAGAAGAAAGTCACAGTTCCTGACCACACTCAAGGACAGAAGACTACACAAAGGCACGAACACCAGGAGGCAGGACTCTTGGGTGGCCGTCTTAGAGTATGTCTGCCACAATATGTAAGTGCCAAAACATCAACTGATTTCTTTGCCCTTGTTCAGAAGCAAGAAGTCTGTGTGTGTGTGTGTGTGTGTGTGTGTGTGTGTGTGTGTGGTGGGGGCAGGAAGCAGTGATTTGCAGGTCTTATAGAAATCAGTACTGCTGGAGTAGAATTATTCTAGTTAATTGTTAATTTTTGTTGAAAAAAAAGCATAAATGCATAAGTTCTTAACCCAATATCTGACTTCTATTTTAGACAGGCTCCACTATTAAAACAAACCCAAAATTGTGTGTGTGTGTGTGAAGTTTTCTAGTTTTCTCTTTTACTGAGATTAGTTAGAAAATTTGATTTGAAATAGAATATAAAATGTTTATTTTTATAATCTTGTTTTTAATTGCCTAATAAAATACATGCACAGTAATATGGCAGGCTTTTAGAATCAGACTCTATAAACTGAATTTTATGGTTGAAAAGTGTGATGTAAATTTGGAAAAACACATAAGAAAGTTTCAAATGTAGGCCCTCTGTTTATTGCATTGTTTTATTCACAAGGACTAAAATGCTCTCAAATCTGCTTATAAGCTGTTTGCCCAAAAGAGGGGTTGTCGTGAAGAAAAGTGGGCCACTTAATTGTTAGCCATTCTTTCTGTTTTTGCACAGTATGAAGTTGCAACTTTGCATGGATTAGTACGGCAGAACTTGAAAATCTGAGGTTTAGTTCATGTTAATATTTTTGTTAAATATTTAAGTAAGTCTGATAAAACTTCTCCTAGTTTATTCTTCTGGTGGTTCCTCTGTTATACATCCACACCATGATTCTTCCATCATTAGGTGCAATTCTTGCTATTCCTGAAAGGAGAGAGGACACTGAATTCTGGTTAAAAGCAATGACTCTGGTCAAACCTACTGACCAGAGGACTAATGCATAGGTTTGAATCCTGACATCATTGCTTACTGGCTGGATAAGCTGAGCAAGCTGTTTAGACTCTCTGGGCCTCAGGGTCTTCACCTGTAAAGTGGGTTGTCATGAATACAAAATGTAATTATAAATACTGAAAGAGATGGGCATGTAGTAAATGCTTCATTTGGGCTCAATGCCACAATCTACCTTCTCTGCTCCTTCTGTGATGCTGTTCTGTGATACTGAAGAAAATCTCACAACCATGTGTACTGGTTTCTGGACACACCCTTGGTCTCCAAGCTCACTAGGACCTTGATGCTTCATCAGTTCCCTCTTCCATGCTCCTCTTCAGCCAATACAAATCATTGCTCGATGCATCAAATTATACCTTCTAACTCTCAGCAGATTATGTCTTCTGCCACTTTAGCAAGAAAATTAAGGTAATCAGTTGTGAAATACTTGAACTCTCCACCCACCACTTACAAAATTGCCTTACTTTGCATCCTTCTCTCTACTTTCTTTGCAGCCTCAGAGGATAATGTGTCCCTATTTCAGTGCATGGTCAGTACTGCCATCCCCTCCAACCCCAGTGTAGGCTTGTGTGTGCTGTTCATCCATGCATGCATGCACTTGCTTGCTTTTAATCCTGTCTCTTGTCTTCTTTCTCAAAACATTGCTGTATTAGTTACTTCCTCCATTTCAAATTCTGTCTTTATACTTTTCCACCCATCTCATAGTCCATCCTAGAAAATAGAATCCTCTAAGCATCTAAAGGCAGTGCAATGTAGTTAGAGGGAGAGGCTGCACTGAGAAGAAAAAGGTCTAAGCCAGAGAGGCAATATGAATCTCCAGGACAGAGGGCGAGGGGAACAAAATAGAGGAGAATGTGAGTGCTGAGGACAAAAGCCTGGAAGATGGAACAAATACGGGTCATAGCTGGGCTGAGAGACCACTTCAAAACACTCATGCACTTGCAGACCATAGAAGCTTATGATTACTATTGGCAACATGAAAAGTCACGTCTTTCCTTCATCAGTGTTGCAAAATAGTGAAAAAAAAAAAAAAAAAAAAAAGCACTGTATAACCAGCACTTAGAGCTCTTTCTCTTGAGGGCTATTTGGCTCACATATACCCGATCTGTAGGTGAACACCCGAGTGAGAACACCCAAACATATTATATGCACAAAGTCACCCAAAGAATGATATCCAGAGGGTGATTATTTACAGAATATTAAAATATTGCTCAGCTTATATGGCTGCATGGGCCCCACGTTCTATATAGCCGTAGTAGAATTCCTTCATCAGTGTTGCAAAATAGAAAAAAAAAAAAAAAAAAAAAAAAAGGCACTGTATAACCAGCACTTAGAGCTCTTTCTCTTGAGGGCTATTTGGCTCACATATACCCGATCTGTAGGTGAACACCCGAGTGAGAACACCCAAACATATTATATGCACAAAGTCACCCAAAGAATGATATCCAGAGGGTGATTATTTACAGAATATTAAAATATTGCTCAGCTTATATGGCTGCATGGGCCCCACGTTCTATATAGCCGTAGTAGAATGATATGTGGAGTCTGAGTTGTGAATGAAGTGGGGAGAGGCAAACTCATGAAGGAACTCACACATACATGTCAATATTCTGAGCCTAATAATTTTACAAGTGTTTTTGAGAACTTCAGGAATCATCTGTTATTGTCACAGACTTTCTGTAACCCCTACGGTCCTTATCCACATGATAGCTTGAAAGTGGAGTACAAAGGAATAACAACAGATAGAGATTAAAGCTGTAAAAATGCTGGAGTATCAGAGGCCCATTTTTCTGTGATTGTAGGTGTATTATGAAGTAAAGTAGTTAGTGGTTCTTTAAGTGTGGTCCCTGGAGCAGAGGCATGGGAAAATTCTGGAAATGTCATTCATTAGGTCTCACACCAGACCTATTGCTATTGTTCAAATATGTCCCCCAAAAGTTCATTTGTTGGAAACTTAATCCTCAATGCAGTCGTATTGGGAAGTGGGGCCTAATAAGAGATGGTTGGGTCATGAAGTTAGAACCCGCATGAATAGATTAATGTTGTTATCACAGGTTCAGGTTAGTTACCACGAGAGAGAATTGTTGTAATGTGAGTGTAGCCCTGGTGCCTCTCTCTGTCTCGTGTGCTTTCTTCTACCTTCAGCTCTTCTGCCATGGCATGCCCTTTGTCAGATGTTGGCATCGTGCTTTCGGATTTCTCAGGTTCCAGAACTGTAAGCCTAATAAACTTCTTTTCTTCTTAAATTACCCAGTCTGTGGTACTCTATTACAGCAACAGAAAATGTACTAATGACACCTATCAAATCAGAGTCTCTGGGGATGTGGTCCCATCAATCTGTATCTTAATAGCGCCTCCAGGAGATTCTGATACATTCTCAAGTATGAGAACAACTGGCTTTAGAGGATTTGAGCAGCACTATACATAGATAAATTTGTAACTAATTAAATGATTCACCAAAGGATTGCTAGAAAATGGTATATGGTTTTTGAACAGTGAATTGAAAGAGAAATTAATCTAATCCCGATAAAATCTACAAATAACATATTAGTGGGGCTGAAATATTATTCAGAATGATAGAATTGTGATATCTGAAAAGAAAGAGGATCTTAGCCTGAAATTATAGAAAAAATTTAACAAACTGAAATTTGATAGGAATAGAAGTAAATTCCCATATTTAGCTACAGTAACCCAAATGTACAAATATCAAATGGGGAAAAAAAGGCTTGGAAGCTTTAGTTGGCTACACACTCAATATGAGTCAATAATATGATATGTCTACAACAAATTATCATAGCCTATTATTCACTTATTTGTTCATTTATTCAAATTCAAGAAATAATTCATAAATTTTAAATAACTTTTATTATAGTATATTTTTATAATTGTTTTATTTTTAGTTATTGTTGTTAATTTATTGCTGTGCCTAGTTTGTAAATTAAACTTTGTCATAGGTATGTATGAGGCTACTTCAAAATGTTCAGAAAAAATAGAATTAGAAGATATTTCAAAACTTTCCATAAACTTTTTGAAAAGCCCTAGTATGTGTAGGAAAAAATATGGTATATATAGGGTTTGGTACTATGTGTGGTTTCAGGCATCCACTGGGGTTCTTAGAACATATCTCTGATAGATAAGGGGAGACTCCATATTTTGAGCATTATCCCATGTTGAAAAAAATATTTGAATATTGAAATAAAGTAACAAATAATTGCAGAGTATTTCACTGTACAGGTATACATAACTTATTTCTAATATTAAAATACTGTCTATTGGAAAATCTTTTGGGCATGTTTAATATTGTTAAATTTAAAATCTAAACAAACATTTTAAAAATTGAAACAATTGATTGTAAGTATCTGTGGGGTACAGCATTGAATATTAAACAAACATCTTTAAAAAGGGAATGAATATTTTAAAGCACATGATCATACTGTAAATTGTTATCTGGAAACATGGGTTTATGCTTCCTCCATGGTTTATGAGAGTGCCTGATTCCATATATCCTCACTATTACCGAATGATATAATTCTCTTAAAAACTTTTCCAGTTAGATCTATAAAAATTAGTTTCTCAATGTTCTTCTCAATGATGATGAGACATGTTTTGTCTATGTTTTTGACCATTTTTTTTTTTATCTGTTGAATTGTCTGCTTTGGAAGGCAAAACATTTGAAATTTTACTATATAAAAAAGTACAGTCATCCTTGGATTACCGAATGATATAATTCTCTTAAAAACTTTTCCAGTTAGATCTATAAAAATTAGTTTCTTAATGTTCTTCTCAATGATGATGAGACATGTTTTGTCTATGTTTTTGACCATTTTTTTTTTTTATCTGTTGAATTGTCTGCTTTGGAAGGCAAAACATTTGAAATTTTACTATATAAAAAAGTACAGTCATCCTTGATATCCATGAGTGATTGGTTCCAGGACCCCCCCCACCCCCTCTCCACCATATACCAAAATCTGCGGATGCTCAAATATCTCATATAAAATAGCACGGTATTTGCATATAACCTGTGCACATTCTTCTGTATACTTTAAATCGTCTCTAGATTACTTATAATACCTAGTACAATGTAAATGCTGTGTAAATAGTTGTAATACTGTATTTTTTAAATTTGTATTTTTTATTCTATTATTATTATTAATTATTTTTTATTTTTTTCAAATATGGTCTATTTACAGTTGGTTAAATCTGTGGATATAGAACCTGTGGATACAGAGGGTTGACTCTATGCCTTTATGGTTTCTGTTTTTATCACTTTGCTTAAAAAAGACTTTCTCATCCTAATGTGAGGTAAATACTGATCTATATTTACTTTCAGTTAATTTATGATTTTACTTTTAACACTCAACTCATAATCCATTTAAAATTTATTTCTGTATACTGTCTTGAGACTGGGATCTACTTTTATTTTTCTTTTCTACAAGGTAAACCACTTGTCCTAGTAAGAGGTATTGAATTATCTATCTGTATCGGTTAAGAATTCCTTCAGATATCAGCATCAGAAAGCTAAAAATGATGGAATGTATTATTATATTTAAATAAAATAATATGTCTTGAGTGTGTAGACCTTTTATATTTAATGTAATTATCAATATGGTTGGGCTTAAATCTGACTTCCTTCTGTTTGTTTTTATTTGTCTCACTTATTTTTTTCATTTTTCTTCTTTTTTTGTATTAGTAAATTTTAGTATTTTATTTCATTTATTGGTTTATTAGCTATTCTCTTCGTTATTTTTTTTAGTGGTTCCTCTAGGATTTACAATATACATTTTTAAAGTCATAAGATTCTATCATGAAATTATGTTATACTATTTCATATGAAAATAAGACCTTTATAGTAGTAAACTGCCACTATTCCTTTCACATCCTTTGGGTTCTCACTGTTGTATATTTCACTTCTACATATATTCCAAACCTCACAATACATTATTGTTACATTTGCTTTAAGCACTGACAAACTAATAAATGAGAAAAAAAATCTTTTATATTTATTTACATATTTACCACTTTCAGCACTCTTTATTCCTTTGTGTAGATCCAAACTTCTATTTGGTATTATTTTCCTTCCACTTGAAAACTTTCTGTAATATTCCTTTTAGTGTAGGTGTGCTGTTGCCAAAAATTTTAATCTTTTGTTTCTTTAAAATGTTCTTGTTTTGCTTTTATTTTTGAAGAATAATTTCACTGGATACAGAATTTTATTTAGGTTGATTTTTCTTGTTTATTTTCCCCCATTTAACATTTTAAACAAGTCATTCCATTGTCTCCTAGCTTGCATAATTTATAACAAGAAGTCTGAGATAAATTTTTGCTGTTGTCCTTCCTCTGTATGAATGTCATGTGTCTCTTTTTTGGTGCTTTTAAGATTTGTTTTTCTTATCACTGGATTTTTAGCAATCTAATTATGATGTGCTTTGGTTTTGTGCTGTGACTATGATGTACTTTTTTGTTTTAACTTGTATGTTTATCTTGTTTTGGATTCTTTTTATTAGATATGTAAGTTTATAGCTTTTGTCAAATTTGGAAAAAATTTTGGCCTGTATTTCTTTAAATAAGTATTAATTTAAATCAATCAATCAATCAGTATTTTCTAGTTACCACAGTCAATAATTTTCAAGAGTCTGCTCTTCTTTTGAGCCTTTAGAGTATTGTTTTATTTTTCTTTCTCTGAAAATTCTTTCTATAGTCCCTATGTTGAAATTTTTCCTCTTTGCTTATCCTCAAAGTGAGGTCTTTTTAATCTAGGCCTTCTCCAACAGATGGTGAGAGGGTGGTGGGGATTATCCTTTGTTGACTGACTGTTAATTTGGGTGATTTTCAAATTCCTTTCCAAGTGCTTTCACATGCACAGTTCTCATCCCAATTCTCAGTATCTAGAAGACATTCTTCCAGTACAGCTCTGTAATACCAAAGAAGAAATTAAATATTAATAAATATTATTTCTTGTTGTTTAATTCTTGCTACCTAATTTTTTGACTCCTTGATCTGTGTAGTACACAAAACACAACAATTTTCAATGTACTCTGTTGCAAGGCTCCTGTGTTTGTTCCACACACAAATTTTTGTGTGTGGGGTTTACACTTCTCAGAATCCATGTCCCCTTGTAGGTTGTTTCTCTCACTTCTCAGCCTCTTTTACAGTAATTGCTGTCTCTGACTAAATGTTGGGAGATAGTTTGGGCTGGGAGTGGAGCAGTGATGTGTCTAACTCCATTCAAGTAATATAATGCTTCTGTATGAAAGATGGATACGCTCTTATTAGCACTATAGATTTAAACTATGTGTCTAGATTTCACACATTCCTATATTGCAACTGGATATTGTCATCCAAAGCTAATCAGTTGTTGGGGTCTTTAAATTGTTCCCTTCTTCTACCCTGCTTATTATCTTAACTTCTGTTTGTTTAAGAAATAAGCTGGAAATTTGATGATCTCAAATAATGAGACTTAGAGTCTGAAATATGATGCTCACAAAAGTAAATGGCCTTTAATGCTCTTTCTCATGATCCCTAAGGCTCTATTTGGATTCAATGGTAATGTCAGAGGCACTTGGAAATTTGTCTCTTAAAAGCTTTAATAATGATTGACTTGATTCAGAAAAATCATTCACTAACCCCTACTTCATTCCCTATGTTGAATATTGAAATATAAAGTTATTTCCTCTTAGTCATTTAGCAAACAAACTGGGCCATGTATGCCTGTTTCAGCTATAGTACCTTACTTCTGCAGGGTCAGGTAGTTCTAAATGAAATTACACCATGGGTTATATTTAAATCATAGGCCTTACAATTTACATGGATTCAAGACATCATTTATTGAAAATAACATAGCAGGAAGGCTTTCTTCTTCATTACCCTCAAAGTTAATATTTTTGAATCTCACGATACAGGGCTGACTAGTTTCCAAAGAGAAAAGAAAGGATAAGCCTGTAATAGTAATTTATCATTCTTGACATTTTCCTTTCAGTTTAATTACTGCTGAGCAGCAGAACTGACACTTAATAAAAGTAAGAAGCATTTTAAAATCCTTGTAGAAAATTTCCACCTTATAGGAGAATTGGAAAGCTGTATGATACACCTGACCACACCCATCATTTTATTTTGTCACTGAATTTCAAAGTACACTATTACAAAGCTTTAAAGAGAATAGAACTTGAGGAAGAGTAATGTGCTATCAGCCTGTAAGACACCTGCTTCAGAGACTCCCCAATGTCTTTAATTTTTCAAGATATTTTTTATCTTGCTCTCTTCTCTTCTCATTAGTGTGATATGAAAGCCCGTGGCCACAATTCCGAGGGAAGCTGCACTGTTCCCAGATTCATCTAATTTTAAATATACTGAAAAACTCATCTTTTTGTTCTCTTTTTTGCTTGATTGTAAGAATGAGCCCAGAGGACAGGCCCTTGGATAAAGGCAGAGGCTATAGCCCAATGCTGTGTAGTTTGATGGGACCAGGAGGTATTTCTGTCTCCTAAATTCTCCCCTATCACCTCTTCTGATGCTCAAAATTTATTTCTTCTGAACATTAATTTTATTTTTTAGGCTTCAGAGTCTTCTATTAAAAGGAACCTATTAAAGTATCATTAACTAGTCTGACAGTAAGGCCCTTAGGGATTAGAATGGAATAGGAAGAGAGGAGAATCTACACAAAGATGATTGGGGAAGATAATGAACATCTATTTAACCCCCTATTATATGGTAGGCATCTTTCCTGAAACTTTTCCAAGCGTTTTCTTAATAAATCTTGTGACAAATCTGTGGCTCAGGTACAGATGAGAAAGTAGAAGCTCAGAGAGGTCCAGTGATTTGCCTAAGGTCACACAGCTAGTTAATACCAGGTACAAGTTACCAAAGACAAGCATAATAAGGTATCTTCCCGTGCATAGGTTTATTTTACATAGTGAACTAGATCATTGCAATAACTGGTAATAGCAATAGTCACTCCTGAACACCTGGAGCATAAGGGATATTTAAATGTTTGTTGAATGATATAATAGTGATCTGATTTGAGTTTCTGCTAAAAAAAAAAGTGAAAATTGCACTGGAATGGAGCATGTTATAGATTAAATACCCCTGGAAAGATAACAAAGCAATATTCTTCAAGTGTAAGAAATATAAGCATCATTTACAAACGTTAACACCAGAAACGACTGCATCAAAAACCTGTGAGCTTAGCAACAAAAGATGTGGGTTAGATGTGGCAAGAAAATGACACTTAGTAGAAAGAAATCAATTTCCATTAGTCAAATATCATGGATTAAAAGAATAAGCACACTAGATAAAAAGTAAAAGTTAATGGAATTTTGAAGCAATTCGATAACTATTTAAAGACACTCAAGCTACATAGTGGCAAAGCAGTCATAAGATTTGGGGGAATAATCAAAAGCATAGTTATTATTAAAATTGAGTGCTGTTGGTGTCGTGTAATTAAACATCAATTAAAAAATAAAAATATTTAGTGAGCTCTGATTAAATGCTCAGCATTACAATTCCCTTTGACACCACCCTCCTCCAGAGACATACACATGCAATGCAGTGGACAGCCAGCTTTATGTAGGACACAGAGGTGCAAAGAAATGGTTCTTACTCCCCCACTAGGACTTCCACTACTGGTTGAAGTGACAGACACATATACTTATGTCTTTAATGCCAAGTAGAGTATGGGAACTGTTTTAAGAGACCTAGAGTGATGGCAAGTTTCTGAGGGAAAATATTAACATTCACGGGTGCTGTTGTGTTATTTGAAGGAAGAAGAGAATACTGTCCCCAAGTTACTTACTACAGTCTGGTTGGGATGACAAAGCTAACATGCTGGAACACAGATTTTAATTCAGATAGACTTGTTCTGCCTGTAGGGAGACAGCCTCGAATCTAAAGCAAAACAACTTATTTTGTGCTTTTCCCTATTTCTTCTCCCTGCGACTTGTTGACATTCTCCCAACATTCTAGTCTCTACTTCAATTTTAATGACAAAAGGCTGTGAAGATTTGTCTGGGGACCACAATCACTTTGGTATGCTTACTCCTTTTTAAAGTCATGGTGGTGGTTGAATTTATACAAGATGTTTAAAATTGCCTTGGACAAAACCAGCTGTAACTGATCAGAAAAAGAAAATAATAAAGGAATTCTTGGAAACAAAAGAAAACAAGACAAAACAAACCTTCCCTCAAACCAATAAAGAAACTCACACAGACACATCAACCAACACCATTCAACGTGGTGCTTCTGACCTTTCCCCAGTTAAGTTCTTGAATTGTCTCCCTGGTCCTGGTGCTACACCGCGAGTCATCTACATTCTACTCCCTTCATCTGCACATTCTTAGCATCAGGGTGAGTCCAGATTGCTGAGCTGGAGAAAATTCTGGCCAGCAAGTTCTGAGACAGAACGTGAGAACACCCGTTTGTACCAGCTTTTGGACATCTCACTTAGACTTTCAGCAAACTTTTTTTTTTTTTTTTTTTTTTCCTTTTTTGTGACTGGCCGCACCGCGCTCAGCCAGTGAGCACATCGCACCAGCCATCCCTATATAGGATCCGAACCCGTGGCAGGAGTGCCCCTGCGCTCCCAGTGCCGCACTCTCCCGAGTGCGCCACGGGCTCGGCCCTCAGCAAACTTTTATTAAGTGCCTACTGTGTGCCAGGCACAGTTACTGTCATGGGGGATGCACCCATGGACAAAGCAAATACAGCTATTGCCCCATGGAATTTACTGTGGGGTTGGGGGAGAAAGATGGTACCAATAGGTAAGTGAGAGTGGTGTTATAGTGTACATGTGGCAAGTGCTTAATGAGGGGAATGGAAAGGAAGCACAGAGGTGAGATATCTGACCCAGAAGTGGCTTTCAATCTGTGTCCTAAGGAACAAGATGGAGTCAGTCAGGCAGAGGACAGGCATATGGGGGAGGAGTGTTCCAGGCAGGGGAGCATCATGCATAAAGTAAAGAGGTTAGAGAGAGTGCAGCTTGATGCAGACACTGAAAATAGAGTACGAAGTGGGGCACAGCAGGACACGAGGCTGGAGAGGTGCAGGGCCCAGATCCTGAGGGGCCCAATTTTCTTTTCTGAACCCTTCTTGAGCTCAGCTTGGGGAGATGGGCACTTGATATTTGTTTTCCTGTTCTGTGATATCTTTTTCATTACTGCACTCCACCTCTGTTTCAGAGACACTACCAGGAATTAGGCTCCTGGACTCTGTCCTGTATTCCCTTTAGTCTAAATAAAGTAGCCATCTCCACTGGTCTCAGGAATCTGCATGGAATCAGGAACGAGGTGGTCTGTGAACTGAGGGTGTTGTTTTGTGTAGGATTCAATATAGTGAAAGATTAATTATGCTCTGGGGAAGTTAAGAGTTCATAGTCTGTGGGATTGGAAATTTCAGTGAGAGTGGAATCATTGCCTAACTTTTTAGAGAGCTAGGAGATTGGTGGAGGTTATGTTTTAGTTTCCCACTGCAAGTGATTTCTTGAGTCCCATCATTTGGCTGTTTGGTTTTTGTGAGATTAGAGAGGCTGCTCTAGGTGTATTTCCAAACTGGCCTGGGAATATTGGTGTTCTGTGAATTTTTTTTTTTTTCATGGCCACAAGGGTGGGGGGTATTCATACTCAGTACAGGAGAATTGTTAACTTCCTGGAAAGCAATGTGGGTGTGGCGGAGCTTCCTTACATGAACTCCACTGTGCAGAAGGGCAAAGCTCAATTACCTTCTTGATATGTAAGGTAATGAAAAAGATATTGATCCAGTTTATTCTGTTGGTCTGAAGATGCCTTTTTATGAGGGGAGAGAAGCAGCTTTTCTTGACTGGGAATGAGACCGACCCTCCTGTTATATGAAAAGCATCTTTCCACAAGGTGAATAGCTGTCACTGATCTGGCAGCAGGGCTAGCTCTCCGATTCAAGAGGACGAGGATCCTGATTTGAGCATCGCATACTGCTCACAGGTATTGTTATTCAATGCTGTACTCCTCAGATATGTACGATCAATTATGTTTCAATAATAAAAAAGAGGATGAAGGACAATTGAACTTTAGGCAGCTGTCGAAAGACTATATTTTTGTAACAGCTTGATAGAGGAGTGATTGAGGATGAAGATTTCCATAAGAAAACCCAGCTGTCATTCGTGCCAGTCCTGGGAGGTGTGCAATGCTAGGGCAGAGTGTGCCGGTTGCTCATCCGTATCCATTTTCCATTCTGCTTTACTCACTGATTTTTTGAGGACAGCAATACATCTAGCTGAAAAAACAAAAACAAAAGAGTACATTTCCAAATCTCTCTTGCACCTAGGACACTGTGCAGAAGGGCAAAGCTCAATTACCTTCTTGATATGTAAGGTAATGAAAAAGATATTGATCCAGTTTATTCTGTTGGTCTGAAGATGCCTTTTTATGAGGGGAGAGAAGCAGCTTTTCTTGACTGGGAATGAGACCGACCCTCCTGTTATATGAAAAGCATCTTTCCACAAGGTGAATAGCTGTCACTGATCTGGCAGCAGGGCTAGCTCTCCGATTCAAGAGGACGAGGATCCTGATTTGAGCATCGCATATTGCTCACAGGTATTGTTATTCAATGCTGTACTCCTCAGATATGTACGATCAATTATGTAATAAAAAAGAGGATGAAGGAAAATTGAACTTTAGGCAGCTGTTGAAAGACTATATTTTTGTAACAGCTTGATAGAGGAGTGATTGAGGATGAAGATTTCCATAAGAAAACCCAGCTGTCATTCATGCCAGTCCTGGGAGGTGTGCAGTGCTAGGGCAGAGTGTGCCGGTTGCTCATCCGTATCCATTTTCCATTCTGCTTTACTCACTGATTTTTTGAAGACAGCAATACATCTAGCTGAAAAAATAAAAACAAAAGAGTACATTTCCAAATCTCTCTTGCACCTAGGAGAGACCATGGGATGAAATTCTGGCCAGTGATGCATAAACGACAGTGTGGGATTTCTGGAAATACTTTGTTTTCTTGCTGCACTTTCTGGCTTTTCCATTCTCTCCTTCTTCATGCCTGCCATATGGACATGGTATTTGGACACTGGGGACAATAAGGAAAAGGCCAAGAGAATTACAGAGACCTTGGCCCTGAAATCTTTGACCTGCTGAACCAGTGACAGCAGCTGCTAACCTCAGATTTCTTGTTAATTGATGAAAAAAACTCTTATGTGTTTAAACCACAGCAAACAGATCTCTGTTACTTGTAAACAAACCTGATTTTTAACTGACATGAAAGCCTTCAGGGATGAGGGAGACAACTGGCAGAGGAGCTGTGTTGGGCATGGGAGTCCCAGAGCATTCCTGCAGGTCTGCAGAGGTCTATCTGCTTACCTTGGAAAGTTTGCTCAGGAAACACTGGAACAGAGAGAGTGCATTACAGAGGCCAACTGTCACAGTCTGTCCACGTGTCCAAATTATACCTTGAACATTGTCCCTTTCTCTATTTTAACTTGATTGTATATCACGCTAAGAACTAGTTTTGTTTAAATAATATCTGACCATTCCAGGTCTATTAAATTCTATCTAAGAGACTTTGGCTTTACCCTTTTTCTTTTTTTGGTGGCCAGGGATCTAACCCTGGACCTTGATGTTATCAGCACCATGCTCTAACCAACTGACCTAACCAGCCAGCTCCTACCCTTTTGTTTTTAGAAGGGACCATGTGGGAGAAGAAAGAGTCTGAATACACTTATGCCTTTCATTACTTACTTAATTAATTCATTTATCAAGTAATTATCCAGTGCCTATTATGTACCAGGCTCTGTGTTTTGAGGATATAATGATGACCAATGACAGATACTGCCTCTGTCTTATGGTCTAGACTTGGGGATAACATTGTTATCCTGTTAAATGCCTGTTGTGAGTCAGGTACTGTATTAGGGGCATCATACATATCATCTTATACAATCATCATGACAAATCTATGATATAAATACTACTAGCTTTTCAGAGGCTTAAAAATAAAAATGAGTGTCAGATTTTATGAATATGCTACTATGGCTAGAAGGTGGGGGAGTGGGATTCTGCTTGACTTCATGGTTAAAGTCCTACCCAATTTGGAATGGCTCCATTTCTGTTAGGGAATACAGAACCCCACATGCCCCAGTACTGGGTTAATGAATGATAGGAATAGAGGTGGAGATGGGCACTGAAAGGGAAATGGGTGAAAAAAGGCTTCTTTTGTAGAGAAGGCATCATGAAGGAAGATATCAGAGTACTTAAGTGCATGCTGTACTCAAATCATGGCCAGGTGGGAGGTGTGTTGGAGCCGTTTGTTGGGCATCTGCTCTTTGTACTGCCCAGGGCACAGGTCTGGGTCTGCTGTGCTGTTAGGCCTGTTGGAGCAAAGGGCTATTTTGTTTCTGTGGTTTCTGTCAGTTTCTGCAGGAGATGTGAGCCAATAGGCTAGGGTTGATGGGGAACATGGCACTGGGGAGCCTAAGGGATAGGCAAAGATGTGGTTGAAGTGTTGCGTAAGGTCAAAGCAAGAACCGGTCAGGAGGACTGGTCATACAATGGGTGGAGGCATCAGACGCCGAGAAAAGATGTGTGTTCTAGACCAGCTCGGGCTTGGTAATCAGAATGAGGTCAGACAGGGTCGGACAAGACAGAATCTGGGTCAGTGTCCCACAGGAACATACAGCAGACTCTTACTGTCTAACAGGGGACATTACAAGTCTCCCCCAGCCAGCCCCATTTCTGTGGCATCTATTCCAGACCTTAAAAGGTGGGTCTCTTAGGGTCTGTGCTGCTCTCCCAGAATGGAGCCTGCACCATTTATATTTTCTCAAAGATTCTCATTTCACATGTCCTACAACACATTTAAATCTTAGGGCAAATTGGGACTCAGCTGTCTGGTTTGTCCTCTAGGCTGGGTGAAGACTCATTCACCTGCATCCTTAGAAACCTTTCTTAAAGAAATCTAGACACTATTTCCCACATTCTGCTCAGGGATCTTGACCCAGATTCTGTGATCAATGCCATTAATTTGTGAGCCTGATGACCACCACAGAGCAACCTCCTGTGTATTGTTTTTCTTACAAGATGCTAGTAGTTTTGGTAAAAAATTTCTGAAGAAAGACTTCCCAGAGGAAGGTTTTATTAAATTCATCAAACATTTACTAAGCACAGACCATGTTTCTGGCTTTGTCTAAGAGAATTAAAGGTGAATAAGGGTGCATCCTTTTCCTCAAGCTGCTTGTAAGAAATATATAACCAGAGGAAGGTACAAGCTATGGGGGAATAGAGGATGGAAAGAAAGGTTAATTTTAACTGAGAAAGTCATGAAAGGTGGCATTTAAAGTGTTGAGAAAACTATGGTGAATAGAGAAGGAGAGGAAGAACATTCCAGGGAGAGAGAATTAGAGCATAAGGTTGGGGAATTATGCATAAGACTGGGGAGTAGAATGACCACAGGTGCAGGATTGCTGGAGCACAGGGGGCAATGGGATATAAGTTTGGGGGCAGGTGGGCCAGCCTCTGGGAGGCAGTGGATAACACGTTAAAGATATTGCATTTCAGTCTGTATTCATTGAGGAACTGCAGAAGGATTTGAGAAGGAAAACGATTTGGTAATTCTGATGATATTGTAGAAAATGGATGAAATGATGCTGAGGTTGGAACCTGGGACATCAGATAAAAAGCTACTGCAAAAAGAAAGAGGTAGAGAAGTTGCATATCTTGACAGCCTCTACTGTGTTCCCAAAACAGTTATACTGAGTATTTTCACATGCATAGTCTTAATTCCAGAAAGGCACGTGCAAGGAGGCATTTTGAACACAGACTTAGTCATGCTAAATGTGGTGGATCACCAATGTTTAATATCTTGACAGCCTCTACTGTGTTCCCAAAACAGTTATACTGAGTATTTTCACATGCATAGCCTTAATTCCAGAAAGGCACGTACAAGGAGGCATTTTGAACACAGACTTAGTCATGCTAAATGTGGTGGATCACCAATGTTTGCAAATTTCCTTTTATTTCCTTATACGAAGACCATTAGGCTTCCCAAGTCCTTGGACGTCAGGCATGACTGTTACAACCAAGTGGAAGCACTTAAGAGCTGGTGCATGATTCTGTATGTTTTCTTCCTCTGCCACAGTGGTCATGGAAATATATGTGGATGCAGAAGTGCTACGAAAACAAAATTGCTTATAATTCTGAGCTAGCACATGAGAGATAGTACCTTAGAGCTATCCTAATTTGCAGTGGACTTTGAGTACACAGAAGTGAACTGTTGCAATGTTAAATCACTGCAATTTTGGTGGTGTTTGTTACTGAAGGCCTGCCTAATAGAACTTTCTGCAGTGATGGGAATGTTCTATATCTGCACTATCCTATATGGTGTCCACTAGCCACACACATGTGGCTAGGAAGCACTTGAAGTGTGGCTAGGGTGATTAAGGAACTGAATTTTTAATTTTATTTAATTTTAATTAATTTAAATGTAAACAGGCATCTTGACTGACACTTTAAAAAAGTTTCTTTAACTGCTAGAGAAAACCTGCCAAAAGCCTTTCTAACTGAATGGAAAATACTGGAGGTGAGAAACTTCGAATCAAAGTGAATTAGTAGAAGGAGACTTTTGATTTTAAAGATGTCATGTTTTGTCTTTTTTCTAAACCAAGGGTAATACTTCATTGAAGAAGCAATTGTTCAGTTTTAGATCAGATAGGTAAAAATATGAAAGAAAAAAAATCTACTTAAATTCAATAAAGCATGTCTGTGTGTCTACTACATAACAGGCATAATGTTGGGTGTTAGGGTTTCAAGTCACATAGTTGCTCACCAAACTTTTATTGAGTGCCTACTATGTGCCAGGCATAAAATAGAGAACCCAGGCTCTGGGGATATACCAGTGAGCAAACAGACAAAAGTCCCTGACATGATGGGGCTTACATTCTAAGCAGGTTGACAGACAGATCAGTAAGCTAGCACTTACTGATCACTTCCATATGCCAGGCACCGGTCTAACCATTTCGCATATATTAATTAGTTTAATCCTTATAACAACTTGTGGGATAGGAATTATTATTATCACTATTGAAAATGAGGAAACTGAGACTCAGAGATGACGAGTAACAAAGCACATTACAGAAAGCTTTTGCCCTTTGGAAATTTCCAGTATGGTGTGGGGAGACAAACAATGAATGCCATTCAGTGTGGTACACATTATTTAGGAAAAAGCCTTTAGGTACCCTGTGGGACAAAGGAGGTCAGGGCCAGCTGTACTTGGGGGAAGTGATGTAGGAAAGGCTTCACAGAGGAGGTGGATGGAGCTAAGCTCTGAAGGAAGAGCAGGTGTTGTCAGGCAGACAAAGGAGGGGTTAGGGCAGTATTCCAATTAGAGGGCACTCCCTGTGCACAGTTCTGTGTGGGGAGAGTCTGGAGACCCAGGTGAGACCAGAACATGGAGTACACCGTGGGATAGTATGTTGTGTCTGAGGAGTCTGACTCTATCAGAAAAACCTAGACTGTGCTAAGGGAAGTGAGGAGAGACAGAGGCAGGCATATTCCTACCAGATCAGGAGTAGACAGCTCTTACGGAAGGTAATCACTTCATTCTAACAAACAGCTTTTAAAGTGAGGCTTCTGAAAAAGAGCTCTCTGGCAAGGCTAGAAGAGATAGAAGGCAGATAGAAGATACCAGGGGCAGGAGACTCAGAGGGTCGGATAGGCAGAAGCTGAGGCTGTACCTCTGAGGACATCAGATGTCAGTGGGGAAACTTTTTGTTAGATGGAGGCTCAGCATCTGTGAATATTTTGAATGTTGTACTGAATGGTAACATTTGAAAGCCTTTACATGAGCATGGCTTACAAAATTTTAACAGAAGGGGGTACTTCAGAAGTAAGAAAGATGCCCAGAAAGGAATCGAGGGCTGGTGGCTCTAGAGGGTCCGGGGGAAGAAGTGGGGCTGACCCTGCTTGCTGGCAGAGCAGCTCTGCAGCTGTGGGTGGGATCTCTCTGCAGTTTAAAACATAAGCAATACCGATACCGACCTCAGTGAGCTGTCCTGATGATTAAATATGAAAGCACTTTGTGAACTACTTAGTACCTTATTACTCTTTTAATCAAAAAGATCACATAATAAACTCTTTTTTCATTTGCTTGTTTTTAAAAAAAGTCACATCGCCTTGTATGGTTGGAAAGTCACTAGCGCCATCCCATCTAGTGACAAAAATAATGAATAGCACCAGGGGAAGTTGCTACATTAAATTTGCTGTGGTAGACTAAATAATAGTCCTCAAAGATATTGATGTCATAAGCCCTGGAACCTATGAACAATGGCAAAAATGGTGACTATTACCTTATATGGGAAAAGGTGGGATTAAATCAAAGCTTTTGAGACTGGGAGATTATCCTGGGTTATCCACGTGGGCCCTAAATGTTATCATATGTCTCTATAAGACAGAAAGAGGCAGAGGGAGATTTGATACAGAGGAGAAGGTGATGCGCCTTATATGGGAAAAGGTGGGATTAAATCAAAGCTTTTGAGACTGGGAGATTATCCTGGGTTTTCCACGTGGGCCCTAAATGTTATCATATGTCTCTATAAGACAGAAAGAGGCAGAGGGAGATTTGATACAGAGGAGAAGGTGATGCAACAGAAGCAGAGAGAGATTTAAAGAGGCTACTTGCTAACACTGAAGATGGAGAAAGGGGCATGAGCCATGGAATGCAAGGAATGGAGGTCTAGACATTGAAAAAGACAAGGAAATGGATTCTCTTCTAGAGCCTTCACAGAGAGTGCAGCTTAGTGAAACCGATTTCAAACTTCTGAACTGCAAGAGAATAAATTTGTATTAAGTCACTGAGTTTGTAGTAATTTATTACAGCAGCCCTAGGACACCAATACACTCACTAAATACTTATGAGGATCCATGATGTTCAAGACACTGTGCTGGCCTGGCTTGGGCTATAACAATGAGTAAAAATAATCAGTCTTTTTCCTCTTGATATTTATCCTTATATAGGAGGAAAGTGAAGCAAGAAATACCAGTAAGGGCAAATTGTCAGAGCTATGGGAGAAACAATTATGCACTATGCTAATTCAGTGGAAGGGGAGAGTGTTTACCAGTTGGTAGAACTGAGAAAGCCCATGTGGAAGAGCTGACAATTAGAATGGGTCTAAAAGGAAGTAGAAATAATGGCAGGTAGAAGTGGGATAGAAGGGGTTGCACAAGGCAGAGAGCAGAGAAAGGGAAGTGAGAGGTATGTTTGAAGAATAAAAAATAGTCCATTTCTGCTGTAACATAAAGAACTTGGATTGGCTAGAAAGGAAGATCAGGGCCATATGATGAAAAGCTTTAGTTGCCAACCTAAGGGATTTATATTTTTTTAGTAGCCAATGGAACACCATTTAAAGATATTTGCTTTAAGGCATCTTATATTTTATATTTAAAATATCTGGCTAATCACAGCCTTCTGGGGGAAATTGTAAATGTTGCATATTGAAATAACTGGGGTAAATAAAATACTTTGTGATGAATGTTTTTGCAGTGCAAGTTTTTCTTACCTATTATGATAACTCTAGTTATATTTTAAATTCTTAAAGTGTGTTTCTGCAATCAGAATATGAGAATGAAAAAATGTATCTAAAGGAAGACAGCTTTTTCTGGAACTAAAAATTGTTGCTGCGCTGTTCTTTGAAGAGAGAGTGTGATGGAAAGGGTGAAGAGTGATGAACAGTTCAACTCATGCGTTGAGAAGCTTTTCTCAGTATGATAAGCATAAACATTTCTAATGTCATAAAGATGTTGTTGGAGTCAGGGTTCTCCAGAGAGACAGAACCAATACGATATATTTCTCTGCGTTGAGAAGCTTTTCTCAGTATGATAAGCATAAACATTTCTAATGTCATAAAGATGTTGTTTGAGTCAGGGTTCTCCAGAGAGACAGAACCAATACGATATATTTCTCTCTCTATAGATATGTTGATATAGATATATGAGAGGGGACTTATTAAGGAAGTCGGCTCAGATGATTATGGAGGCTGAGAAGTCCAATGATAGGCTGTCTGCAAGCTGGGGACCTGGGGAGGCTGGTAGTGTGGCTCAGTCCAAGTCTGAAGGTCTCAGAAACAGGGAAGCTGATGGCATAATTCTCAGTCCAAGGCTGAAGGCCTGAGAAACCCAGAGGGCAGCTGGTGTAAAAGCAGGAACTTCAAGGCTAGAGAAACTGGAGTTCTGATGTCCAAGGGTAGAAGGAGGAGAGGGTCTGAGCTCCAGAAAGGAGATAGGGGAAATACTTTTCCCTCCTTTTTTGCTCCATCTGGGATCCCAGCTGACTGCATGGTGCCCACACACAATGGAAGTGAATCATCCCCACTCAGTGCACTGACATACACCAATCTCCTCTGAAAACATCCTCACAGGCACATCCAGAACTAATGCTTTACCAGTTCTCTAGGTATCCCTTAAACCAGTCAAGTTGATACGTAAAATTGACTATCATGGATGTTGAAGATGACATTTAAATTAGAAGAAAAAAAGACTGGTAGTTATATAAGTAAAATAGTAGAACTGATAGGAGGATACAGAATTAAAATAAAGCAGAAGTGTTTAGAGTTAAGCATGAGGAAGACTTTACTGAAATGATGAAATATTAAAATGTACTATTTAAGAAAACTTTACTTCTGATCTTTTATTAATTAATTAATTACTTATTTATCACATTAATTGTACAGTGTATATTGTTTCAATACATGTATATATACGAGTATTGTATAATGATTCACTTAGGGTAGAGAGTATATCTATCAACTAAACATTTATCTTTTCCTTGTGGTGATTCTGTTCAAGAGATTCTCTTTTCTAGCTATTTAGAAATATGCAGTATAATATTATTAGTTATAGTTAGCCTAGAACTTATTCTTCCTAGCTACCTGTAACTTTGTACCCATTAATCCACCTCTTTCCTCCCCCTTTCCTTCCCTTCCCAGCCTCTGCTGACCTTTCTTTAAGAAAAGAATCCTTCACCATTATTCTCTTTTCTCATTTCTCATAAACAGGCAAGACTTAGCAAATATTCATATTTTCTGAACATTTACTCAGTGCCAAGCACTAGACTAGGTACAGGTGACTTTGCAGTAAAGAAGAGAGACATTTTCTCATACCTGGTGGAGAATGATCCTTTAAGCAGAAAATAGTGCTTTTATATGACAAAATTCTATGTTATCTAAATAATCTGAACGTGTTTTTAAGGGGGCATTACATTCACTGGCTCATTGACTAAATGCTGGAGTTTCTCTAGTGAATCTTGCCAGTGAATTTGGAGGGAAGATATGGTCTACAGAGCATTAGACTGGGGGTGAATCTTTCCGGTGCTCAGTATTTTCCTTCTCACATTTTATAAAACTGGGTGTTTTGCAAGTCTAATTGTATAAAGAAGAAGCTCAGAATAAAAAACAAACACATAAACAATCCCCAATAGAATACGTTTGCTAGACAAATAATGGTATATTGTTCTGTGGGTAGCCCTAGTGAGAAATAGAAAAGGTGTTTTAAAAGCACTTATTACAAAAGCATGCATTGCCTTGTAAACCACATGAAAGAAATTAGTGACAAAAAACAAACAAAGGAAAGAAGAAAATCATACAGTAAATCAAAATTTTGAAAGTTTCACCTTTAACGATGGACTACAAGATAAAAGAAGAAAAAAAGCAGGCTTCAGAAAAGATTATTCCTGTCTCCCAAGATAACCTCGTGAAAATTTATCCAAAACAACACTGAACATTCATTTGTGTTCTTAAATGATTTTTAGAAAGGAAAATTTTCACCAGGAGTCAAGTTCTCTCTCATATAGGTTATTTGCCACCTAAACATTCCTCAGGGCAGAATATGATCTAGTTCTCCCCTTCACTGCAGAAAATACTCTGTTGCTGATTTGCACAAGAGTTCTCATTGATAATTTAACAATTTCCATCCAGGCCAAACAGTCTAGTGAAAAATTGGCTCAATATGTGCGCAGTTGTAACAAAAAGATGATGACTTCTTTAACTGAGGGTTTAGGCATAATATTTATAAATTTATTCATAATACACATTAAAAATTCTTGATTTCTAATTATGTAATTATTCCCCTTTCCTCTTCCCCGGGATGTTATTCAGAATGGGTTATTGCATATTCAATAAACCCAGGGAAGAACTGCAACCCTTTCAGCGTCTAAACCCCCAAATCCAAGATTCATTTATATATTATGAGCTTGCCATCTAGCTTCATCTCTACTGCAGGCATACTTCACTAATATGAATGTTACATCAGTGTAGACTCTACTGCCTTATTGAGTGCATATTTTGTATATGTTTGTGTGTGTGTAATTTAGATAATTCCAAATGCTCACAATGTCCAAATTATAGACAAGGATTTAGAGCATCCTAAAAAGGGACAGAGTGACGACCCACCAATGGCCAATGGCTGGGTATTAGTCAGATGTTGGTTCGACTGTAACAGAGTCAAAATAACAATGGCTTAAATAAAAGATGTTGCTATCTCATATAATGTTGGGGACAGGCTGGAAACCAGGGTGCACAGTCAGGCCAATTAGCATTCTATGCCACAGGCTGTAATGGTCATTTATGTTCCACTTAAAGGAGATGTTGCATCATCCTGCTTATCAACATGCCTGGGTTTCCTATGTTAATGACGGCGCAACCTAAAAGAAACTAACAAAATGAAGGCAAACAGCAAATAAAGCAACACATAGTGGCATCAATAAGTTTGTATGCCACTGCTTATCTATTCTCCCACCACACTAGATAAATTGTGAACTTATTAAATACATGGTGACAAGTTAATTAATGAAGCTCAACAAGACACAGGGCCAAATTAGCACTCTTAGGCTAAATGGAGTTCAAAGCACTAATTATTACGAATTTTTGAGTTGTGATAAAACCACTGACATGTTTAAGCTTTTAAATTGTGTTATTAATCATATCATATGATAATTTAAAAAAACCTACATGTTTTTTCTATCATAAGCAGAGCAAAATAGGTAAAAAGATTTCCTATTCAAGGCCACTGACATGTTTAAGCTTTTAAATTGTGTTATTAATCATATCATATGATAATTTAAAAAACCTACACGTTTTTTCTATCATAAGCAGAGCAAAATAGGTAAAAAGATTTCCTATTCAAGTGCAAAATTTCAGTTTTGACAACAAAATGATTTATTTAGAAAATATAAACTACACATTTCAG
>NW_007734734.1:87597-88412 GCF_000696425.1 Galeopterus variegatus | reverse complement strand
TTTGCAGTACAGTGAGATCCCCTTATCCTTGTGCTTTAATCCTCAGGCAGGTTGTACTGCTATGAGATACACTGCAAAAGGTGAGAGAGGAGAAAGGAGGAGAGGAGAGGAGAGGGAGACTCTGAGAGACTGAGAGAGGTTGGCCATGGCAACTATATCCAAGGAAGGAGAACCCAACCAAAGAGGATGCCAGACCTCAGAGACTCAGCTCACAACAACTACTAATGGGAGGATGAGATCTGAAGTGACAACAAGCAAAGGGAAAGAGCAGGGACTGGTACATTGGACAACACTGAACACAATCATTTGGATAACTTTGTGGTGGAGCTTTGTGGTGGTTTTACCACCTAAACCCTGTGGCTTTTGTAACTGCACATTCTCCTACTTACGCGGTTCATGTTCATCAGCCCTTTGTGAAATCTCATCAAGTACCAAGCCTTGCTGAGTTCGGTTGTTGAATAGGTTTGGAAATTACTGGAATGGAAATGAGAAACAAACCTATGAGACAGGGGGTTGGGGATGGTGGTGAAAAACAGAAATAGAGAAACAGTCTCAACATTAGAAGACAAGAAGAAGAAAACAAAACAAAGTTGTTTCGGGGAAATTATCATACTTACAGACACTTTAGAACAGCAAAACAGTAAAGTAGATAGAAGACCTGGGAAAGAACTGGGCTGAAGCAGAAGAGCCATAGATCAGAGATAATTTCTAGATACTTTAGAATAACTCAAGTACTGTGGTTAGATGGGAATGGAAGGATAGAAGTAAATTAAGGAGTGGAAGATGTGGACAAAAACATGATGAGAAAAATCTAC
>NW_007734734.1:84957-86314 GCF_000696425.1 Galeopterus variegatus | reverse complement strand
GCACTCAGATTCAAAAATAACAGAAATATTGTACTCAGAGCAAAAGAGTACATAGAAATTCTACTTCAGTGAATTTGCCCTTGATATGTGCAGAAATTTGACTAAAAGTATATTTGCTTTTAATTATGAAAGAAAAATATTAGAAACAACCTAAATGTTCATCAATAGAGACTGGTTAAAAATGAATCGTGGCAAATTGATCCCTTCAATAATTATATTATTTACAATGTATGTGTGTCTTGTGTGTGTGTAATGTGTAGAAAAAAGGTATAAAAGTACCCCAAAATGTCAACTGTGCTCATTTGTGAGTGGCAGAAAAATGTGTACTTGTCACTTTAAATATTTTGATATTATTTAATTTTTTTTCCTGTGGACACACATTACATTTATAAATTGGAAAAAAAATCACTTCCAAAAATATACAGGCAAATCTAACTTATAAATAGGTTACAAGAAAATTACTTCTATATTCAACATTCCAAAATCATTTTTATGTAAAATAATGGTTGCTGAATTATCGGAACAGTCCATATTTCTAGAAAATGTTGAAAAAATAATAGAATTTATTAATTACTCCATTCATTCATTTATTCATTCACTAAACATACCTTTATTTAATATTCACTACATGTCAATCACTACTGATCTCCAGGTCTATGGATATGGAGGGCAGCATATATGACTTTAAGTAATACCATGAAATCAGGAAATGATGGAGAAAGATTACATTCATTTAGATCTATTGGCTAGGAAGCATTCTGATACTGCTAATAGTACAACCCCAACTATGTACTGTTCTGTTAGAAATAATTGGGGTAGGCATAATTCCCTAGATGGCAACGCATTCTAACAACCATCCAGTCCCCAGCAGGAGTCTAATCGGTGGCAAGAATGGAACTGAGCACCACAATGCACATAGGTTGTGTTCCCCTTCCTCATTGTCTCATTCTGGCAGACAGACCCTGGATTTCTAGCTCCCAGCAGTCAATAATGACTCAAGCAAATCTCCACCCCTAGCAAGGTCTGGCAATTTATATATTTGGGAATTAACTGGTTCAGGTTTTCATAGCCAGGGAATACCTGTACAGTAACCCATAAAAGATAGCCCATGATTGTGTTTTGCATATTTATTAAAAAGGAGTAAATGGATCAAAGGAATCATCCATAACCTTTCCTTTGGGCTTAGGAAAAGATAGGAAAAGTACTTAAACTACAATTTATAATCTTAGGATCTCCTCCAACCCCAGAGGAGCCGTTTATCATTTCAGTGCTAAACGTAGTCCAGAAAGAGAAAATGAGACTTCTGTAATGAAAAATCTGAAAGTTGGAGCTACAAACAACTGCATGAAGAGCTCTG
>NW_007734734.1:81811-84033 GCF_000696425.1 Galeopterus variegatus | reverse complement strand
TTTTCTAAAATGTCAATTTCTAAAAAATTAGCTAATATTTACCAGGTGCTAGGGTTTACTCTGTGCACTTCACCTGTATTAAAACATTCGTTCCTCATGAAAACTTTAGAAAGTTGGTACTACTGTTAATCAGAGTTTACTAAAAAGGAAACTAAGGTTTAGAGAATTTAATACCAAGTAATTCTGAAGTCATACAAATAGTATATGTCCAAGTCTTTGATCTCCTATATTCAGATAAGGAATTCAGTATTTTTGGTCCAAAACTTTTTGCTTTTACTTTTTAAATGTCCTTATATTATAAAAATCAAAAATAATAAATATGCCTAACATGTTTTATAAGTACAAATACCCATTCAAGCCATTTCCTTCTGTCTTTCTTTCATATGTACGTATATGTAGCTGAAATTATTGTACACATGCAAATTTTCAAATATTTTACTGTGAAAAGGTTCAAGCATAGAGAAAATTTAAAGAATTTTACACAAAGCAACCATATATGCATAACTAGGTTTACCACTAATATTTTACTATATTTTGTTTATATTTATCTATTACATATAATTTTGTATCCTTCTCCTTACTTTACACTGTATTTTACTTTAATTTTTTTTTTTTGACAGGTAAGGGGATTGCAACCCTCGGCACGGTGTGGTCCGCCCCACGCTCAGCCAGTGAGCACACCGGCCATCCCTATATAGGATCCGAACCCGTGGCCTTGAAGCTACCAGCGCCACACTCTCCCGAGTGAGCCACAGGGCTGGCCTGTATCTTACTTTAATTCTAAACACAGTTTATTTATTTTTCCTGAAGAGATATACCCACACACTCATCAGGCTGTGCTCAGGACTAACCCTGGGACTTTACTCACCTGAAACATTTTGCTACCACCCTTCACCTTCTCAATACTCCAAATCCTACTTATCTTTTAAGGCCCAATTCATAATTCATTGCCTATGTTTAATAATATTTGCCTATGTTATTATTCTAAATGAGATACAAAGTTCTGCACTTGTTTAAGATTGCCTACTACTAGCAATGACATGAAAAACATGGGAAATTGAAAATTACATTTTTACATATATTTAAGAGAAATTCAATGACATGGAGATTCCATATCACAACAAGACATTTTGTAGTAATACTTAAGAACAGTACTGACTGATAGAACTTTCTGCAATGTTGGAAATATTTTATATGTCGTGTGAATAGTTAGCATTGGATATTTAATTTTAATTAATTTAAATAGCCATATATGACTAATGGCTACATTATTAGAAAGCACAGCTCAAGACACTGAAGATGAGAAAGACTGAGTTTCCATTATTACTGAGAACAGGTGATATTTATGTGGCTCTAGCTGTCTACTTCTCATCTGTGATATCAGTAATTCTCACAATAATACCTTGTTAAGTATGGATTATTATCACTTTCTAACAGGCAAAATAGTATTAACTTGCCTAAGATAAAACAGCTTGTACAACTCTGTTATACTCTAAAATCTACAGGCATGTCTCCTGTGTCCACAGGAACCATTATGGCCCAACCACATCTCTGTGTTTCTTTTAATAAAATTCAATGACTTAACCTCTCTTTGGTCCTTTTAACATAAAATTGTAGGTAATGGATATACATGAAAAGTAATGTGTGTTCCTTGCTTCAAGATAAAAGTCAAACTGAATTCAACCCTAGAGACACTGAATGTTTCACCTACTATATTAATTTCTGCCACATAAATAGTCCATAATTAAGTAAATGTGAGTATCTTAAAGCTTTTCTTTATTAAAAGTAACTGAGGACCGAATTCTGTCATTGCTCCAAACACAACAATGTACTGAACTCCAGGCATTGTTCTAGGCATTTAAAGATGACCCACAAATGCCTGTAGATCAAAATGCCATTGACCTGCATGACAGGAATAGAATGAGACTATAATGAATTAGTATTGTCATTATGTTACTATAATCTTTTTACTTTTATTTTATTTTTTTAATTTAAGAATTAAATTTAATAAAAATTATTGTTAAGTTTTAACAATTTAATTTAATAATTTAGCAATTGTTAATTATGAATTGTTATAATTCCCAATTCATAATTCTCACAGGGAATTCTTTTTTTAAAATTTAATTTATTTATTGAATCAAAATCGATTATACATGTTTTTGGGGTTGAATATTGAGATATGTTGATTAAATCAATATTACTAGCATATATATTGTTACAAA
>NW_007734734.1:63696-80712 GCF_000696425.1 Galeopterus variegatus | reverse complement strand
GGCATCTAGCTGCTTTTGCAGCAGCCATGGTTATTGTGGTGGCTGTGGTGGGCCACCCACGAAGAGGTGCTGTTTTTGGCATGCTCCTTGGCACTGCTGGTATGCCTGGTTGTGGGGTGTGTTTGGTCCCCTTCTCCATGCCTCTGGTCCCTGGGCAGGCCCCAAGGCGTTGGTGCCACATGCCTGGTTGTGGGAGAGGGGTCCAGTCCCCTTCTCCATGTCCCAGGTCCCTGGGCAGGCCCCAAGGTGCTGGCTTGGTGTGCCTGGTTGTAGGAGAGAGGTCCAGTCCCCTTCTCCATGCTCCGGGTCCCTGGGTGGGCTCCGAGTTGCTGGCATGTTGTGCCCGGTTGTGGGAGAGAGGTCCAGTCCCTGACTCCATACCCCGGGTCTCTGGGTGGACCCCAAGGTGCTGGTTCAGTGAGCCTGGTTGTGGGAGAGAGGTCCAGTCCCCTTCTCCATGCCCTGGGTCCCTGGGTGGGCCCCAAGGTGCTGGCATGTTGTGCCTGGTTGTGGGAGGGGGGTCCAGTCCCCTTCTCAGTGCTTCAGGTCCCCAGGCTGGCCCCAAGGCACTGGTGCAGTTTGCCTGGAAGTGGGAGTGGGGTCCGGTCCCCAGAGCCGAGCCTCCAGTTCCAGTCCCCAGAGCCAAGCCTCCAGTTCCAGGTAGGCCCCAAGGTGCTGGTGGTGTGCCTGGGCCGGAACTAATTTTTTGTCCTTTGCTTCTAACAGGGGGGAACTTCCTGTGGGAACCAGTACTTGAGTGTGTGGTTGTTTAAATTGCTACTTGAGTGTGTGGTTGTTTAAATTGCTACTTGAGTGTGTGGTTGTTTAAATTGCTACTTGAGTGTGTGGTTGTTTAAATTGCTACTTGAGTGTGTGGTTGTTTAAATTGCTACTTGAGTGTGTGGTTGTTTAAATTGCTACTTGAGTGTGTGGTTGTTTAAATTGCTACTTGAGTGTGTGGTTGTTTAAATTGCTACTTGAGTGTGTGGTTGTTTAAATTGCTACTTTGCTGCTGTTTCCCTAGGGAAGGCTTTTTGTGCAGCTCAGGGTTTAATGGTTGACCTTATAGGTACTTCTGGCTCTCCAGAGACCCAGTGGATCTGTGTTCTGTAGAATCTCTGATCTGGGCCTGACTTTTTTCATTAAACTGCACCCCATGCAATTCTGCATTCCTGACCAGTCTCCTCTGAGTGGTCCTGTACTGACTGGGGGGCAAATCAGCTGTGCTTGCTGTGTGCCAGTGTTCCCCCGGTGGGCCTGTCTCCTCCAACGTCTGTGCTCCACACATTTCACATGGGATGGGCCCTATGCCGGTCCCTTGGGATGACTCACCAGCCTCTGAGTGGTTCCCTTTTTTCAGTCGTTCTGGCTCTTCGCTCCTGCGTGGGTCCACGTGAACCCTATTAATGGTCTTGCTGTCCTGGGGGCCTCCAAGGCCCTCTTCTCTCTTGCTGCCTCCAAGTAACTCCATCTAAAGGGCACGGCTCCTGCTCCTGCCTGCTCCTGCTCCATGTGCTCATCGGCTCCAGCCTTAAAGCAGCTGCAGCCCAAAATGCTCAGAGCAGCTTTTTCTTCCTCTCATCGTAGTTTCTCCCCCTTCATGAACTCCATAGGCCTCTCCTCCTCTTCCCCTGAGCTCCAGTGGCCCCAGCTTGGCTGATGTTACATTTTTATAGTTGTAAATTTGGTTGATTTGTGGGAGAGAGTGACACTGTGACTGTCTATTCTGCCATCTTGATTGGATCAGCCCCTATAATCTTTTTAATAATGAGTCGGGTTTATACCAAACACTACCTTAGTGTTAAAAAATCCTAATTATACCATTTTCTATAAATGTAAAAGTTTTGGCTTTATTAAAATATCCCTAAGCAATGTTTCAGATAAGTAAAACTATCAAGCCTATTTGAGCAAAGGCCAGTGTTATCCCCTCCTTACCTGCTCCTATACCTCTGGTTGGGGAATATCAAGAAATCTGAAATCAGAAAGGAAAGTGGTTCCTAATAGTCCACACAAAAATCCTTTCTAAAGCATATCTAATTGATTATTAAATGTGATCCAATACACATTTGAATGTTTCCTAGGAATATTCACATCCATATATTCATTCTGTCAACAAATGTATTCTGTATCTATTCTGTGTCAGATATTCCATAAGGTGCTGAAGATGCAAATTTTATGTGTATGTGTGTGTATTCTTTATATGGAACTTACACTGAACACAATCACAGAAAATTAGTGACATATAATATCCAGTTCAGAAATTACATGGAAATGCACTGTGTCAATACTGGAGAACAAAGAGGGGTACATAACTCAACCCCAGCATGACAGACAAAATGTGCCAAGGAAAGCTTCCTATACATTGTATGAGCCCAACCTTAAAATATACATAGGAGTTGACTAAGGAAAAAGGTACAGCAAGACCTTTCCAGAGAGAGGGAGTTTTAGCAAAAATATTGAAGCTCTTGAATTGTCATAATGTATATGGAAACCTCCGAGCAGTTCTGTTTTTCTCGGCTAGTTTGTTCAAGATCATTTAGGACTTGGCATGTTCTATTAAAAAGTTAGAACTTTATTTTACAGGAAAAACTGAGGAGTTTTAAGCAAGGAGTGACATAGTCCAGATTCTAGTTTTAAACAGATCATCATAGAGACAGGACAACTGGTTAGGATAATTCTGCAACAGACTTTGATTACAGATATTGGGGCCAGAACCAAAATAGTGTCAATGGGGATGGAAATGAGACAGAGTAACAAAACAGGTAAAAGTAAGTTTTGGTGTAATCTAGGTTTAATAGTTTAAAGAAAAAAGATAAAAATAGCTTGAGGTAAATTGAGTAGAGATGCCTATGAACTATGTATGAAGTGGTCTTGGATAGGGGCAGAAAACAACGGGAAAGAAAAAAATATTTCCAGTGTAGTTTCAGGACTTCTCACCAACACTGATATCTCAATGAGCTACCCATCTATGACAAAAAGTACAAAATTTTAAAAACAGAGGGTAAGACAGCTAAACTATCTCTCTTTTGGAGCTGAATTGCTATTTAGTGCCTCAAAAATGGTTAAGAGTAGAAATGGTATGTGTTTCAACCTAATAATGAGCAGGCAGACTTCACATTTAATTACATAAATTCTTAGGATTGAAAATAGAGAGTTAACCTAAGATTCTTTGCCTAAGATAAGTGAAAAATGAATAATAAATTATTTTCCTAAAAATGTGATCTAAATATTTTTATTTAAATGCAAATAATCAGAAAACTAAAATGAATTAAGAATACTAATTTCTCTTCACCACTTCTTTTTCAAGGAAACAAATTAATAGTAGGATTTTACTTCAAGAAAATTAAGAAAAACAAATTCCAGAGTATACCTAGTCATGAGGAAACATTTATTCCAATCTCCTACATATTTAAACCACCGGACAATGAGAATTAATGTTCAGAATCATGTTTCTGTAGCACTAACAAGTTCTGTAGTGAGATGATTTAATTATTATCACTACATTATGCTTCCTAAGGAAAAAAAGTTATAAATGCACAGAGAGACGGCTTATCCAATGAGGGTCAAAACAATAGGTTTTCCTGCATAGCTTATAGTTAATCGCATTAGTTAATGAGAAAAACCCAGATATTACTTTTTTAAAAAAATCACTTAGGTTCCCTTTTTTGATTTGTAATACCTTAAGATACCTTTAATCATTATGAAATATTTATACAAAATGGAAATAGTGATCTCTATCCCCTGATCGAATAAGTAATTACATAAAAGAAAAGAGAAACTATAAATAAATATAAATATAAATAAATAAACATATCCATCTGGCAGAGTAATTCTCAGGCCTAAATTGTCTTTATAAGGATTACATGGGGAAAATTTAAATGAACTTGTCTAACAGAATATTTGTGTGAAGCAGAACTTGAAAACCCCAAAGCCAAAGTGAATGACTAGTTTTATCCTACTTACATGTTTACAGGCACTCAACTATAGACCTATGGATTGAGATAATCTATAGATAGAAGGAAACCACCTTTCAGCATCTTTGCAAAATCTGGCCAGAAGAAATTGATTGATAAAGCCCTTTAGGCTTCTTGACATAAAAGTTGAAATTGAAAGGTCATTTTGTCTCAAATTGCTGCTGAATGCCCTTATCCTGTAAAATCAAGAGATCGATTAAAATGACTAGAGCATGCAAAGCAAGGATTAGGAAAAAAGAATAAGGGAAGTTGAGAAGCAGCATAAGAATCAAGGCCCCTTTGCCTGTGAAAGACTATGAACAAATGGTTAGAAAATCACATGATGATATTCTTACTCCTTAGAAACAGACTTTTCTAGGGCTGGCCCAGGGCTCACTTGGGAGAGTGTGGTACTGACAACACCAAGTCAAGTGTTAAGATCCCCTTACCAGTCTTCTTAAAAAAAGAAGAAGAAGAAGAAGGAGACTTTTTCAAATGCTTCTATGAATTATCTAATATGACCTGCACATCAACCTTGTTATGTAGGCAGAGATTTGTTTTTTCCAGACAAAGCAAGGATAGAGACAAAACAGCATTTGAAAAGAGTAGCCACCAAGAGTGCTGATAATATATTAATCCTCACAATCACTGTGTGAAATATGTAGTATATTACTCCTCTTTTGTAAATGAGCAAGCTGATGCATAGAGATACTAAGCGACTTGGTAACTTAAGTCACTTCGTACATGGCAGAGTTAGGGTTCAAAATCTAAGTAGTCCTTGCTTGTAGCACTGAATGTGTTGGGGGTTTTTTGTTTTTGTTTTTGTTTTTTTTCCAGTACACCACATTGTTTTCCACAAGACAGTTTAATATTTTCCGTAAAAGTAATGAGGAATACTTAGGATAAACTGTTTTCAATGTCAAGAAAGATTCTTAAGAAGGCAGTCAAATGAAGAATCAATTGGAAAAAAAGAAGTAGAGTTTATAATTATTTTCCTTTATCTAGAGGATATCACATTTTTAACTACTACATACTCTGATTCATTAAATCGAGTCCTGCTTTAACTTAAGGAATAGAGGAACTAACAGTTATTGAGAGCTGAGTATGTGTCAAGTGTTCATTGTCAGAATTATTCTTCAAGATTATACTATTTTAGAAAAGGCTCAGAGAGTACTTTGCTCATGGACATGTAGTCTGCAAGCTGTGAGGCTGGACTATGTCTCAAATGCCAGACACTTTACACTGAAAATCTTCTATTACATGAGCCCCGCTAGAGCTGGGACCTGTTCCCATCTGCCTTGTTTAGAATCTGCTTTGAGGATTCAGTGCCCTAATTTCATACTCAAAGTTGTGGGCTTAGCTTAGTTGTCTCTCTCTCCTTCTCTCTCTCTCTCTTTTTAAGATAATTTATTATACATATATGTGGGGTAAAAAAGTTGACTTTCAATAATTGTGTACAATGTGTGAGGTCAGATCAGGAAAGTTAGCCTATTCATCATTACAATAAGTAATCATTCTTCATGTAGATTAACCAATACCTAACAGTTTCCAAATAATATTTTTTTGACTGACTTAGAAAAATGGCATGAAGTAGAGCCTGAAGAAATTAACTAAAGGAATATTGGTAAGAAAAATCAGTGCTGGAGAATACAAACTATCCTGCCACTAGGCCAAGAACTGGTTCCTAGGGGACTGAAGAAAATGAGAAAACCGAAGCAGAAGGAAAGAATCCTTATTTCATTTCTGGAAGTAAATGTGAGAAAAATAAAACCAAAGTTGACCTGAGGCATTCTTCTACATTTTAGTCACCTTTCCTTTCAGAGAGAGCAGCTAGTTGCATGGGCTGATCACGTTATTACTTTTTAATTCCTGATCTCTTGCTGCCTACATCATCCAGTTATGCTTTATCACCTTTTATTCCCCTTGGCAACAAGATTGACTACTAGTCTGAGAGCTGACTGAAGAGATGTAAGAGAAAAAGCTTATAACCCATGAACATAATCTTGTCAGACAGGGTTAGGATTTATTTCTGATAGACATGAAGGGAACAGGTGTTTTCATATCACTCAAAATGTAAGATGTATGACATTCAATCTGTTTCTTCTTTTCCACCTCCTTAGCCAAGAGAGATATCAGGAAAGACATATGCAACTTCTTGGTCTTTTTCAATTAAGTTTTAGTAGAAAAGCTTTATCAAAACCCTAAAATTATTTTAAGCATATGCTACTTTCCTTTATTCAAATAATATGCATATATGAATGAAGTCACATTCACCAAATTCAACATTGAATTCAATTCTTAAATTTGTACCACTTTACAACCCAAAGTAGAGTTTTCAGTCATAGTGTTATTGAAACATTATAATGGACTAATATAATCAGTAGAATATTATAAAATTAAGAACAAATTTGTAACATTTAACAGACATGTCATATAATTGAAAGTGAATGTCAATATAAAATTAATAAATGGTTAGTTGAATAAACAGATCTTTTAGACTTACAGAAAGTAGATGTGCTGAGTTTTTGCTCTAGAGGTTGACTATAAAGGCATTTCCCTATCAAATATTGGACTGGTTGGGCAACATCTCCTTTTTCTTTGTTACAAAGCTTGGGTCCCTTTCATCCTGTTAGAAGATGATCAGCACCATGGCCCCAAAAAATAAAAATAAAAAATAAAACAGAGCAGATTAAAATATATTTAAAGTCATGTAGGAGGAATCACAATTTTATATAGAATAGTTAGAATATGTCTCATTGAAAAGTTTTGAGTAAAGTCTTCAAAGAAAATACTGATACTTGAGGAAAATATTCCAAGCAAAAGTAATAGAAAGTGCAAAGATAAGGGCCATAGGGGCAGGTGCTGTGTCCGGTGCAGGAAATTGGTGCTGAAGTAGAGGCAGCAAAAGAGATGTAAGTAGAAAATAGAGTCTAAAAGGTAACAGTACATAAATGGATTTGGGCTTTTGACCTGAGAGAAATAGGGAACCATTAGATAGTCTGAGCTGGTCTGAGATTTAAGGAGTTTACCTTAAATGGTAAAAGACTGTGTGGAGAAGAGACTATAAAAAGGTGGTAAATGGTAGAAGCAGGAAGACCAGCCAGGACATGGCTACAATAATTCAGGTGAAAACTGATGACTTGCACCAGGGTAGTAGTAGCAGAGATAGTGAGAAATGGTTAGCTTTTGGATATGTTTTCAAAGTATAGCTAGAAGGATTTGCTAATGAATTGATGTAGGTATGAAGGAAAAAAGATTCTAGAAGGATTCGTAGGATTTTGATCTGAAACAACCAAGAGTGGAGTTGCCATTAAATGAGATGAAACAGACAGTAAGTAAAGCCAGAGGTTCGGTTTTGTTTTACTTTTCCTTAGAAAATTAGAAGTTCGGGCCAGCCCGGTGGTGCACTGCTACAGTGCGCCGCTTGGGAGCACGGTGGCGCTCCCGCCGAGGGTTCGGATCCCACATACAGACCGGCCGCTCACTGGCTGAGCGAGGTGTGGGCGCAACAGCGAGGGTTGCAATCCCGTTGCCGGTCCCGGTCCAGTACGGGCGCGACACTGAGGGTTGCGATCCGTTGCCGGTCACGAAAAAAGACAAAAAGGAAAAAAAAAAAAAGAAAAAAGAAAATTAGAAGTTCATGTTTGTATGTAATGAGTTTAAGATGTCTACTAGACACTTAAGTAGGCAGCTGAATTTAAAAATGTGGAATTCAGAGGAAAGTTTGTACTAGAAATATGTATTGTTGAGTCATCAGCATATACTTGGAATTTCTTACAAAATTAGATGTAATGTGCTCACAGAGGAAGTCAATGTAGGTGAGAAGAGAAAATATGAGAAGGGGAGAAAAGGGATGAGAAAGGAAGGAAAGGCAAGGGAAGATTAGAGGTCCTAGTATCAACCTTAGTGCACATCAATGTTAGAAAGTCCAGAAAAGACAGAGTGAGTAAAGGAGAGTGAAAAGAAGGGGCTGATGAGATTGGCCACTGGAGAGCCTGGAGTCCTGAAAGCTAAGTGAAAAAAAGTGCTTCTAGAACAAGGGAGCCATTTATTGGCTATTTTGATACCTAACTTTCATTCGTGAACATTAAAATACTCCAGGCATTCCAAGTGCACATAGACTGCAGGATTTCAATGGAGAACACTGAAGTATTCTCTGCTATTGGCAATATCCAGTTCATGAAGCACTCTTCCACAAAATGAAAACATGCCAGTTTATTTGGCTAGGTAGACTGAGTAGATTTTTCAATCAAAACAAAAGTGCTTCAGTTCCTTGATAAATACATAAAAACTGTTGTGTCATAGTGTAGTAGAAATACAATAGCAATCATGTTTATACAACTTACTTGCTATATGTAAACCTGCTATTTTAGGGAAAAAAAGCATTTGTAATTTCAATTTGGGAAAGCAGCAGTATCTTGCCCCTGGGTTTTTTCAATGGTTAAACTAAATGCACTAAAAATTTTGGAGGAAGTCAGGGAAAAAATATAATTTTCAGTCTACAAAAAAGACATAATATGGTTATAACAACACTAACAACTTGAACAAAAATAATTAATTTTTATTGATCACCTGTTATGTGCCTGGTATATATTCGTACCATATCCAGCCATCCACTTATAAAGTTCTTAGTTACTATTACCCTGTTTTAAAGATGAGAAAATCCTGATTCAAGATTATATGACATTTCCATTGCCATGCACATAGTGAGTAACAGAGCTAGGTCTGGAATTCTTTTCCAATGCACTAGGAGTCAGAATTTTTTGGACTGCATTTCTTGCTTTGCTATAAATGACCTGGTAACATCAATGAGTCATTAGGAATATCTGATCCTTAGGTCTGTCAACCGTAAACCTACAGAAGCTATCAACTTAAAGGATCATATGAGGAGAAATTGTAAGGGCAAAAAGATGCACATAGTAAGACTTCCCTTACTTCTGGAAAAGGATTCAATAAAAGAGTAATATCAACATGGAAGATAAAGGGTTGAGGTTGACTGAGGTTGGTCTAAGGTGCTGATTTCTTAGCCAGTGGTGAGGTTTACACAGAAAAAGAGAAAGAAAATTCTTAGAAGCAGTACAGGAAAAAAACAGTCTACAACCTCTAAAATAATAGAAAGTTAATGCCTCCAATTAATATATTTGACTATAATTTAATTAAATTTAAGGCTGAACTTTACACTGATCGCTGAACCTTAGGTAATTATGCAGATAGATAACGCAACATAAATCCAGGAGTAATAAAGAATTGCCAGGAGACTGTGGCATAACATAACCTAAACTCTTAATATTAGAAGAGAGACATCCTGGCCTTAAAACATCTTCTGTGAGGCCTGGTACTTGCTCTGTGGCACATGGTTATGAAATGGCACCACCTCCTACATGCAAAAGTAGAGGCAGTTCTGGTATTCAAAATTACCTAAGACATCCAATACGTTGGGGCCCCTACACAAACTGTAGTTCCATTATACAGAATTATGATGGGCCTCAATAGTTTATCACTCACTGACTTTAATACTTTTCAGCCATTTAAGGACCTTTGCTTAGATTGGTTAAAATTGTCAGCCTGAGCACTCTACTGTCCTATAGAATTATACCAGTTGATAATCTAGAGCCAGCAAATATCCCAGAAATTTCAAAAGTATTTCTCATGAATTTGTTAATAATTTGTTGTCAGCAACAGATACATGAAATTACAAATGACTGAATGCCATTTTCCCAATCTTATATAAGTTACTTAACTAACAGTAAATCTTCATCACTCACCATACCAATTATTGAGCATTTTAGGTGACTGATTTTCACCGGGCTCTACTTGAGTTAAATTAATTTTTCAGGTATCGTTCTTCCAGGTTCTTACTAGAATTGTTGTCAAACAAGAAAATAAATTCTACTCTTCTTCTATCATCTACTTTAGGTTGTGATTTTCTTTGACAAGTCCAAATGTACTTAACAGAGGATAAATAGGTGGTGTCTCAGTAATAGTAGGACTAAGACATTTGTTAAAGGTCAAGAGACTGCTTTCTTAGCATCCCATAAGCAAGTGGCCCCATCTGATGAGGATACCTAAGCTATTTTTTCCTCTAAATATAAAGTTAGTATTTAGAACCCTAGAGAGCCAACCTCAGCTATACTTTTCTCTTTATGCCTAATGTAAACACTATTCCCAAACGATATCATAGGCAATAAAGATTTAGTCCATTCAAATGCATACCGTGATCTGGAGAAAATTGGATCTAAAATCTGCACTTTGGGAAGTTCATGTCAATTGATACAGATAAGCAGATAAGCCCATCATCTAAGAATGTAAACACACTCAACATTGCATAGTAACTGATTCTTAGATACCTTGCAATGAAAATTGCATGTTTTTAGACACTTCTTAACAGCTATAAATTTAAAGTATATTCTGTGACTAAAAGGCACCATCATGTTGAATTTCCCACTATGTTATCTGTAGAGAAAACATTTCAAAACACTGATAGGATAAAATAGGAGATATAAAATAATGGTGTTAAGTCATAAAAGTGCTGAGCTCTAAAAAAAGCCAAAGCACAGAGTATTGGTATTTTTGAAGATTCAGTTCAAGAAACGCTGCATCAATTAAAAAAAAAAAGTCCCTTCTCAAGCTGGTATTTACTACTCTCAAGTTTTGTAGAAGAAAAGAATGAAATGGTCCATTAATTCTCATTAACCCAGAATATAAAAATATCTAGTGGACTCACCAGCAGATGGCTTGAATTAGTCATAAAATGTGGGCAAGAAAATATGTAGTACCAATTTACACTTTGTTAGGAGGAAATAACTACAGTGATAGAGTGTCATTTTACCTAGTATTTATAAATGTAAAAATACATGCTAACATTGAAAATTCGACATAGGACAACTTGCCTTATTTTTACTGGTTAGTTCTTTAATGTCTATCAACAATTTATTAGATAAAATTACCAATCTTCCAAACTTGGACACATTGAAGAGAAAAATTTTACAATACATATAGAATTCTAGGATAACTCTCCCAGCAAGGCTGTGGTCAGAAAAAAAGCAAGCCATGTAATTCACACCCTGATAAGGAACATTTGATTATACTATAATGCAATTAGATAATGTCTCCTGTCTCTTCCATTAGTCCCCTTTCTCAATCAACAGAAGCTAAAGTTTTTATCTTTTGGAAGAGGAGGAGTAGATTTCAGAAGTAATTGCTTCGTGATCCTTGGAGACTTTCTCAGTTCACTGGGCAGTCTGTACTGACAGGTATATATAGTATAAGTTCATTATATTTAACATATTTTTTGATAGCATGGAGTGATTGAAAAATACCGATTCTCTTTAATTTTCTAAAGATAGGATGCTGAACTTTATAGATTAAATTTTCTGGACACAGTTCATAATGTTTTGGCATAGTTTTACTGCACTGACCTGATGTGTAATTTAACAAATGGGCAAATCAAAGGTCAACCTAAAATAAAGCATCTATGTCTGTCTACATATATAAAATGGCATTGTGAGATACCATTTTTTTCCCAACCACACCTTGACTGTCAGCGGATTTTACCTTCTAGTATCAAAAATTTGCTTGTGACACATTGAGCTGAGCTGAAACCTGACAGTAGGTTCACTGGGAGCTGAACTTCTGGGCTGAGCAGTATAAATGATGTGGCTGTCTTAAAACTAAAGGCTTCTGGATTCCAAAACTGACAGGACTTATGGAGACCTGGAGAGGATCCAGGAGGAGTCATTTCCATGATCACAGGGCTGGGAAACCAGATCCAATGGAAGAATGAAGAAACTGATTTTATTCAGTTAGGGATGGCAGATGTGTCATTTTCTTTTATGTCATACTGATATGAAAAAAAATGTCACTTAGACCATGACAACCAAATCTTTTCCATTCCCACTATATACCTAACAGGAAAAAATATTCTTTAGGGAATTATATCAAAACTCCCTGCAACCCAAAGTCATTAAATATTGGATGTACTGAATTGTCCAATATTGGAATGGATTATTAACATGAATGTGAAATCTGCTGTTTTGGCAGCCTCCGTTAACTTTGGTCTTTAGGAGGTGAATGGAAATAAATGCAGCTGAAAATAGTGCTTTGGGGCTAGATTAACAGTCAACCAATGGTATACAAGCATACTTCAAAAAGTTCATGGAAAAACAGAATTAAAAGATAATACAAATCTTTCCATGATTTTTTGAAGTACCCTCTTTTCATGTAACAAAATTTCCTAGATATTTCTGTGCCCATAATAAGTTATATTGTAGTAGTTATTGGAGTCCTGCATCTTCTTTCCATTCAACAGTTGTGAGACCTTGGGGATGCAACCTAATTAAGTTTCAGATTCCTCTTTATATAAAATAAGAGTAATGCCCTAGAGATTGTTGATAGCAAAATGAAATAAAGTAGAATAAGTACATTGTACAATGCCTAACACACATTAAGTGCTCGATAAATGTTGAGAGTATTTTGTTTCCTTTCAAACTTGGAGGAAATAATATGGTGATGTTGGGTACAACAGCAGAATTTACTACTGCCAAGTTTTCATTCCCCAAAGCTTTTGTTCTTTTATCAATGCCAAGGATTTCAACCAAGTCTTTGAACACAAAAGAACATGAACAAGATAACAAATGATACCAAATTATTCTTCCATTTTTACTCTGGGAAAAAGTACTTCCCAACACAGACATTTTGAGGAGAAAAGTGTTTAATAAGTTACGTACGTCCTTTTAGAAAAAAAACAGAATATTCTCATCTTAATCTGTCTAAGTATGCAGAGAACACAAAAGAACATGAAAAAGATAACAAATGATACCAAATTATTCTTCCATTTTTACTCTGGGAAAAAGTACTTCCCAACACAGACATTTTGAAGAGAAAAGTGTTTAATAAATTACGTACGTCCTTTTAGAAAAAAAACAGAATATTCTCATCTTAATCTGTCTAAGTATGCAGTCATCCATTGATTTAGATTCTTTTGATTCCAAGTGTCATACAAACTGGCATAATTAAGATAACTTATTTAACAATAAGAATACAGAAATGTCTAGAATCCAAAGGCAGGAGTGAGGCTGGGTACAAAAAAAAAAAAAAAGAAACTCCAATACTATCAGAGCTTTTCATTGTTTTTCTCTTCTACTCTGCATGTTTGCTTCTTGATTCTTAATCTCCTTTCTCTCTTCCTGTCTCTGGTTTTTTGGTGTCAGTTTCTCTATTTTTGTCTGATTTGCTGTCTTTAGCTCCCTAGTTTTAAAATTATAAGCAAAATTCCTAAGGAAACACTATCTTCAATTTCTTAATTTTAGTAACAAAACTATCAGGTAAGGACTGTTGATTAGATAGTGAGAGGTAGACGCCCACCCCTTGATCTCTGTAGTGTACCATATGGTGGCTTCCAAGTTAACCACACGGATGGTGGAAAAGGTAAGAAGAAATATTTCCAAAAAACAACAGCAACAACAACAAAAAAGCTCATACCCCTAAGTATGGGTATTTTTTACTGTTTTGGTAACTATAGTATCATAAGTGCCTAGGATTGTGCCTGGCACATAACAGATGCTCAATAAATCTTTAAGTCGAATGAAGTGACTATTCAGAAAGAGGAGTAAAACTGGAGAATTCATAACATGACAAGACAGCATGTGCTGATGTGGACTTTAGTGATAACATACACTTACTGGCATTATCAACATATTTCTCTTACTGGCCATAATCAACACATTGCTTCTCATGAAGCGAATTACCAAACTGGAAGACGTATTATTCTGGGATAAAGTGGCTAGCTTCTCAATTAACAGTATGCAAATGTGTAATGCTTTTATATGCATTGCTCAGTTCACAATTCAAAGAACTTTAAGAGCAATATAGTGCTATATCTGGTAATAAGAGAAATCTGGGATCAGTAAGGTTAAGTAACTTAGGCTGGATCACATATCTAGTGGCAGAGTCTGGACTCAGATTTCTGCAGTCAAGGAAGGCCTACACCCTTTGAAACAAAATCAAGTTTATTTTTCTTCTGTTTAAAATCTGTAGAGAGATTCTAAAATCACATTCAAAAAATACAGAGTATTTACTAGCTTGATAACAGAGAATTTTTTTATGTACTCATGAAATTTCCCTGACTTTTTAAAAAAGCTATATCGTCCTGTTTAATTCTGCTGTTATGAGGAACAGTGTATTCCCCTATATACCACCTTCGAATGAAAACACTAAGCAAGACTCATTTCATTCCTATCTTGACAAACCTGTCCTGATACCAGTCAATAAAATGCTAGCTACTTGATGTGGCAGACATGTGGTGGTGATGGCATAAATTCAAATGGCTATGAATCCAGATAACTTTGGAAGGTGCAAATTCCCACCATCACCACCACAATGCTCCAAAAACTGAATAGGGATTTCAAGAACCTCACCGTATTTATTGAGTTCCTACTAAATACAAAGCACAGAAGATCAGAGATATATACAAAGATGAATAAGGCAGGCTCCAAGTCTACAAGGAGGTTAAAATGTCTGAGGATGACACAAGCCAGGAAACACAGCCTGGTATATGGCAAAGAGCTTCAGAAGAAAATTTGGAAACCCAGATGTGATTCTGCATTTCTCAGGAAGGATCACACTTTCATTCAACTGTGCGCCTGGTGTTACAGCAGAGAAATAGAAGTCTAGAGTAAAAAGAGTTTAATTTTATTTCAGTTATCAGAAATATAGGCATTCTATCGAGGTTATGACAGTGTTTCTCAAAATTAGGTGCTAGAATTACATAACTGAGAATAGGCATAGATACTTTTAGAAATGCAGATTTGTGAGCATCATCCCATAACTACCAAATCAGTGTCTATGGGATAGAGGAAGGGCTTAGAGATACATATGTTAATAAAGCACTCCAGGTGACCCATATCCATTGTACAGTTTATCAACTGCTGAGCTAAAAAAACTGTAATGATTACAGTAAAACCATCATTCCTGTCTTTCAATAATAACTGAAAAATTCCTTTGGGGGTAGAGAATGGAGGGAGATGCTTAGGAAGAAAGCTTGGACATTTCTACTCTAATAGCTTTGTACTACATACTTTGCCAATCTATAAAATGCAGGTCAAGGCCACAAGTTGCCAGCTAAATTTAGCATTATAACTGCTATGGAGATTTGCCTTAGTTATGAAAACAAGTTATGCGCCAAGTTTAATTTATTTCCCAAGCTGAAAGACTCAGGCAAATTTGAAGAGCTATATTTTCAGAATAAGGCATCATATTTATTTCTCTGATAGCATGTAATGATGCAACAAATCAAAATTTTAGCTACTACCCCTTGGAGATTTTTCTAAAGCCTTCACAATAAATATATGAATTCTTACATTCATCAAACGTAAATATGTGAAATTTTAAAGGATTGCATGCAGCAGCCACTTTACACAGTATCACCAAGGAAGGGGGATTCTTTTACCCAGTAGAATCCTAAACATTATAATGTCTAGAAATAAATAATTCTGAAAGTGAAAAATTTTAACTTATAAATGCCATGAGCAATATACAGCTCATCTTCACTTTCACTACTATTGAAAAACCTATGAAGTAAATTATAGTTTAGCTAAAATGTGTCTCCATTTGGTTTGTTCATACATGAATCTTTCATTTGCTAGAGACTAACAACCCATTTGGTCACTTTTCCATGTCTACCTCTGTCCTATTTTTTCCCACTATTTTATAAAATGTTCACAAGGAGAAATTGCTTGAACTCAACAGTTACATTGCTGATTTTATAGGTTATAATTAGGGGTTGACCAAATGCAAACCGTGTGCCACATTTGGGCCAATGCCTGTTTTTGTGCTGCTAGCAAGCTAACAGTAGTTTTAACACTTTTAAAGGGTTACGAAGAAAAAACAAAGAACATGCAACACAGACATTATATGCCTCACAAAGCCTAAAATACCTACCATCTGGTCTTTTGCACGAAACATTTGGTGATCCCTTTATTATATTATAAGAAGAATCAAACACAAATCTAGTGATTAAGCAAATTGTTTTTCCTTCCACTAGCAAAACGGAGAAGTTCAACATGGAAATCAAATAAGTGATATAATGAACTGAAACTAACACAAAGTGTGTAGCAAACAAGAGGAAGTATACAACAATATAGTATAGGTGGAGCATCCCTAATCCAAAAATCCAAAATGTCCCAAAATCTGGAACGGTTTTGTGCATTGACATGATGTTAACGGAAATGCTCATTGTGACATTTCAAATTTTGAATTCTCAGATTAGGGATGTTCAACCATATGAATTCTGCAATTATTCCAAAATCTGAAAAAAACCCAATATCTGAAATACTTCTTGTCCCAAACATTCAGATCGGACATACTCAACCTGTAATAAGAAATGAAAGTTCTAAAGAAGTATAAAATGGAAAGTTGCAGGGCCATTTAGTGTGCAGACAAATATCTGTACAAAATTTCAGTAACTTCAAAGTGTCAGTATCCATACTTAAAATTATTCACCACAATCAANATCAATGGAATGGAATAGAGAATCCAGAAATCAACCCACACACCTACAGCCATCTGATCTTCAACTAAGGCACCAAGCCTATACACTGGGGAAGAGACTGCCTCTTCAGCAAATGGTGATAATTGGATAATGGGATAATTGGATATCAATAGGCAGGAGAATGAAACTAGACCCATACCTTTCACCATACACTAAAGTCAACTCAAAATGGATTAAAGAATTAAATGTACATCCTGAAACAATAAAACTTAAGGAAAACATTGGAAAAACACTTCAGGAAGTAGGACTGGACACAGACTTCATGAACATGACCCCAAAAGCATGGGAAACCTAAAGAAAAATAAACAAATGGTATTATATCAAACTAAAAAGCTTCTGCACAGCAAAAGAAGCAATTAACACAGTTAAAAGACAACCAACAGAGTGGGAGAAATTATTTGCAAAATATACACCTGACAAAGGCCTAATATCCAGAATGTACAAGGAACTCAAAAAACTTTAAAAGAAAAAAAACAAGCAACCCAATTAAAAAATGGGCAAAAGAGCTAAATAGGC
>NW_007734734.1:55617-62432 GCF_000696425.1 Galeopterus variegatus | reverse complement strand
TGGACCTAGAGAGAATTATATTAAGTGAAACAAGTCAGGCACAGAAGGAGAAATATCACATATTCTCACTTATTTGTGGGAGCTAAAAGAAAATAAATAAATACACACACACACAAAAAAAATGGGGCAGGGGGGAAGAAGACATAACAATTACAATTCCTTGAAGTTGATACGACAAACATACAGAAAGGACATTGTTGGGAGGGAGGGGGGAGGGAGGTTTCGGTAATTGGTCACAATAATCAACCACATTGTATATTGACAAAATAAAATAAAATAAAATATATTTTATAAAAAGTGTCAGTACATTTCCTGAAACTACTAAGTGACCTTCGTAATAATAATCAACCTGAGGGGCTGGCCAGTTAGTCCGGTGGGTTAGAGAGTGGTACTTTTAACACAAATCTCAAGGGTTCAGATCACCACACTGGCCAGCTGCAAAAATAAATAAATAAATAAATAAATAAATAAATAAAATAAAATAAATAATAGCAATAATGTGTTTAAGTCTATACCAAACTCCATTTGATAGGGAGGGTAAAGATTATGTATATTTTGTATCTAGTCCAATTCTTGGCTCTTAATCAGAACTCCATAATGTTTGCCGAACAAATGAAATAAGGCTTTTCTCTTATTCACTCTAATGAAAACAAAAATGTGTTCAGAGGGTGCCCTCCATTATTGTGGCATCAACTATTTAACAATGCTGATGAATAAGAAAGCACTGTATATTAATCCACCTTGCTCCTCAGTCCATCATTCTTTGTATTTGGAGAGTTTATAATGTCAGTCACTCAAAGCCTTCAAGTTTTCTTTAACAGGGATACTTGCTTCTGTCTTTGTACAACTATAAGAACTCCTTTTGAGAAGAAAGTAAAAAAAAAAAAAAAAAGGCATAATATAATCCCCTCTTCCCTCTTTCTTATCCTCCCAAAGAACTTCTCAGTTATGTCTATAGCAATCTTATAACTGCCTAATGTCAAAATGTTCAAACACATGATACAAAATCCCTCCTTTAGCCCCTGGCTCAGCCACAGGGAAGAATATGTGCTGTCTGGGTAATAGGGATTTTTGAAGTTTTCATAAAGGTATAGGTTCTCAGGGAAAAGAAACATTGTGAAAATAAAAGACTTACAAAGGTTGTATAAACTTCTGTTTAAAATGTTGAAAGCTCTGCAATAGACAAATGCTTTAACTGGTTCCCTTTACACTTAAAAAATATTTTACTGTTGAATTCTATCATCTTTTTCTTACCTCCCTCTTTTGTGATATTAGAAAGCCTTTCAATCACAATACAAAATAACAATTATTAGAATCCGAGGGCACAGGGGTTTAATTGGATCATACAGTGCTTGAAAGGCCATAAATTACTATTGTACCATTTGGTTGTTTTCCAGAATATGGAAAATGAAAGGAATGACAATACTTTTTTAAAATCATTAAACCAGAAAAGATCACATAAAATTTCAAAAGCAGATTAAAAAAATAGAAATGAAAAAGGAGGTTTCCTAATACAAGGATGTCACATGTAAATTATTTTAAAAATTATATTGCAAATTGACATTTTATAATTACATACTTATGGTGTAAAAAGTGATGTTATGATTTATGAATACAATGTGGAATAATTAAATCGAAATAATTAACATATCTATCACTTCAAATACTTATCATATTTTGTAGTGAGAACATCTGAAATTTACTTACAGCAATTTAAAAATGTACAAGACATATTATTAACTGTATACTCACCATGCTGTGCAACAGATCTCAAAAAAAAAAAAAAACTTCTTCCTCCTGTATGAGATTTTGTACCCTTTAACCATTATCTCCCATTACCCCAACTCTCAGACTCAGTAATCACCATTTTACTCTCTGCTTTTGTGAGTGAGATTGTTTTAGATTCCACACAAGTCTGATAAAATACAATATTTGTCTTTCTGTGCTTGTCTTATTTCACTTAGCATAGTGCTCCCCAATTACATCCATGTTGTCACAAATGACTTAATTTCCTTCTTTTTTTAATGTGGAGTAGTAGTCCATGCTGTACAAATATCACATTTATTTTTACCCATTCATTTGTTGGTGGACACTAAAGGTGATTCCATAACTTGGCTATTGTGAATAATGTTGTAATGAACATGAGAGTGCAAATATCTTTTCAATAAACTGACTTCAAACCTTTTAGGTAAATACCCAGAAGCAAGATTGCTAGATCATATGATAGTTCTATTTTTAGGTTTTGGAAGAACCTTCATACAATTTTCCAGAATAGCTTTGCCAATTTACATTTCCACTAACAGTATACAAAGATTTACTTTTGTCCACATCCTTGGCAACAGCTGTTTTCTTTTGTCTTTTTAGTTATAGCCATTCTGACAGGTATGAGATAATGTTTCATTGTGGTTTTAATTTGCATTTACATAATTAGTGATATTGAGCTTTATTCATATATCTGTTGACCATTTATATTCTTCTACTGAGAAATGTCTATCCTGGTCTCTTTCCAATTTTTAATTGGGTTTTTTGTTTTCTAGCTACTGAGTAGTTTGAGTTCCTGATATATTGTGAATATCAACCCATTGTCAGATGTACAGCTTGCAAACATTTTCTTCCAATCCATAGGTTGTCTCTTAACACTGTTAATGTTTTCCTTTGCTTTATAGAAACTTTTCAGTTTGACATATCCTGTTTGTCTATTTTTGCTTCTGTTGACTGGACTTTTGGTGTGAAATCCAAAAATTAATGTCCAGACCAATGTTGTGTTTAACTTAAGTTTTCTTCTAGAACTTTCACAGCTTTTGGTCTTATGCATAGTCTTTAATCCATTTTGAGTTGATTTATGTATGTGGTGTGAGATAAGTGTTCAATTTCATTCTCCCACATGTGGATATTCAGTTTTCCCAACACCATTTATTGAAGAAACTATCCTTTTTAGGGTGTTTCTTGGGCCTATTATGTTCTATTGGTTGATGTGTCATTCTTATGCCAGCACCATGCCGTTTTAATTCTGATAGTTTCATAGTATAGTTTGAAATCAGGTAGTGTGATGTCTCCAGCTTTGTTTTTTTGACTTGGCTATTTGTGCTTGTGTGTGTGTGATTTCATATGAATTGTAGAATTGTCCATTTTATTTCTATGAAAAATTATGTTAGAATTTTGATAGGTATTGCAATGAACCTGTAGATTACTTTAGGTAGCTTGGACATTTTTACAATATTAATTCTTCCAATGCATGAACATAAAAATATACTTCAATTTATTTGTGTCTTCTTCAATTTCTTTTACCAATATTTCACAGTTTTTAGTGTATAGGTCTTGCACCTCTCTGGTTAAAAATATTTTTAAATATCTTATCTTTCTCTGGCTATTTTAAGTGAAATCATTCTCTGAATTTATTTATCAGATAGTTTGTTGTTAGTGTATTAAAATGATGCTGATTTTCATGTGTTGATTTTATATCCTGCAACTTTATTGTATTTGTTTATTCTAGCAAGTTTTGGTGGAGTCTTTAGAGTTTTCTATATATATAAGATCATGTCATCAGCAAACAGTGACAATTTGACTTCTTCCTTTCCTAATGGACTGCCTTTTATTCTTTCTCTTGCCTAATTGCTCTGTCATGGACTTCCAGTACTATATTGGATAGAAGTAGCAAGAGTGGGCATCCTTGTCTTATTCCAGATCTTAGAAAAAAGGCTTTACAATTTTCACTATTCAATATAATGTTAGCTTTAGGTCTGTCATATATAGCCTCTATTGTGTTGAGATAACGTTCCTTCTATTCCTAATCTGGTGAAAGTCTTTATCACCAAAGGATGTTGAATTTGTCATATCAAATGATATGATCATATGTTTTTTGCCCCTCATTCCATTAATGTGATGTGTCAAACTTGATTTGCATATGTTGAGCCATCACTGAATCTGAGAAAAATCCCACTTGATCATGGTAAATAATTCCTGTAATATGCTGTTGAATATGGTTTGCTGTTATTTTAAGAATTTTTGCATCTATATTCATCAAGGATATTGGCCTGCAACTTTCTTTTCTTGTGATATCCTTGTCTAGCATTGGTTTCAAGGTAATGTTGTTCTCACAAAAAGAGTTTGGAAGTATTCCCTCCTCTTTGGTGTTTGGAAGAGTTTGAGAATGATTGGTATTAGTTCTTTAAATGTCTGGTAGAATTCAGTAAGGAAGCCATCAGTTCCAGGGCTTTTCTTTGATGAGAGACTTTTTGTTACTGATTCAACCTTATTGCTTGTTATTGATCTGCTGTGATTTTCTACTTCTTCATGATTCAGTATTGATAGGTTGTATGTGTCTAGAAATTTATCCATTTCTTCTAGGTCATCCAATTTGTTGTTCATAGTAGTCTCTCATGGCCCTTTTTGTTTCTGTGGTATCAGTTGTAATGTTTCCTGTTTCATATCTAAATTTATTTATTAGAATATTCTCTTTTTTTCTTAGTCTTCATTAAAGCTTTAATAAATTTTGTTTAACTTTTCCAAGAACCAACTCTTAATTTTGTTGATTTTTAAAATTGTTTTCCCTGTCTCTTTAAATCATTTCTACTTTGACTTACTATTTCCTTCTTTCTGCTATGGCTTACTTTTTCTTCTTTTTCTAGGTCCTTGAGGAGTAACATTAAGTTTTTTATATGAGATATTTCTTCTTTTTATGGTTGTGGTTTTTATTGCTATAAACTTCTCTCTCAGAACTGCTTTGACTGCATCCCATTTGATTTGGTATATTGTGTTTCTATTTTCATTTGTCTAAAGATATATTTAAATTCCCCTTTTAATTTATTCTTTGGCTTATTGGTTGTTCAGGGATGTTGTTTAATTTTCATGTATTTGTAAATTTTATGAAATTCTTCTTCTTACTGATTTCTTGGCATATGTTTGGTCTCTTGATAGTGTCCCATATTTCCTACAGACTTTCTTCACTCTTTTCCATTCTTTTGTCTTTTGGCTCCTCTACTAAATAATTTCAAACGATCTGTTTTCCAGCTCACTGATTCTTTCTTCTGCTTGATCTATTCTGCTATTGTATATTGAAAGTTCCTATTGAATTTTTCAGTTCAGTAATTGTATTCTTCATTTCTATGACTTTCATTTGATTCTTTTTTATTTTTTCTTTTTCTTTGCCAAACTTTTCATTTCATTCTTGTGTTGTTTTTCAAATTTCATTCAATTTTAATTTTCTCTCTCTATATTCTTGTAATTCACTGAAACTTTTTTTTTTTTTTTTTGTGGCTGGCCGGTATACTGAACTTTTCTAAGAGAATTATTCTGAATTTTGAATCATTAATTTTGTAGATCTCAATTCAGGGTCAGTTATTGGATCTTTATTAATTTCTTTTGATGATGTCATGACTCACTGATTCTTCATAGTCCTGTGTCCTTGCACTTTTCTCTGTGCATTTGAGGAGAAAACCCCTCTTCTGACCTTTATAGGTGTTCTTTGGCAGGGATAGACCTTCACTGTTTAGTCTAGCCTGTGATTTCAAAGGACCAGCTGGCAAGCAGAACTTGTTGTGGGTTCTCTAGTTGGCTGGGTGGCACTGACATTGTTCTGATTTCAGGTGGGGTAGCTGGCTGCACTTCATTGTCCAGCATGACCATTGGTTGGACTCTGCTCTCATGCAATGCTGCTGGCTGGATACTGGAATGGTTTCTGGTTAGGTCAGTCAGAGGATGTATTCCTTGGTTGGGCAATTCTGCTATCTGGGATCTACAGTTGGGCAGGGCTCATACTGGGATCCAAGTTTAGGTGGGAGTTAGACAGGACTGGTGGCTATGCTATTTAGAAATGCATAATTGAGGATGGCATCCTTGTTAACACATGGAATGAATTTTTGAACTCCTGGGTGAAGTCGTTCTAATCCCTATCCTTCAAAATGTGCAGAGGTGGGAGTCTTCCTGTCTTGGCAAGTTAGTTTGGCAAGATTTTTGGATAAATGGTGCCACTGCTTGACTTCTCAGGTCAAACAGATCTAGCTCCTATGCTTCTCTGAAATGGATAGGGGTGGGCATCTCCTTCCTGGTGGGATCATTTGGGTGGGTTCCAAGGCTGGGTGTGCAGACTAGCTTCCTAGGAACTGAAGCCAGGTTTAACCTCCCATCATGCTTCTGAAGGTAATCTACTCAGCTTTGCAGATGGGCTGTGATGTTGGTTGATATCTCCGATCAGAAGCCTAAGCTGGCAGAAACACAGAGGTACCATCAAGATCTGCATGCTAGTCACTGTGACCTCTGCCTGCTTTCTTTGTTTCTACCTGGCCCTGGGCAGTCTAGCTGTGCTGTTACCATCGGAGTTCCTGTGAGGTGAGACCACAGTAGTCTTCCTGGGAAGCATCTCAGAATGCTAGGGAAGCTGAATGACTGCCTCCGATTCTCTTTTCTCCCTGTAGAAACCCTGGGCACAGGGCAATCCTCTCCATCTGGTGTTGTGCTGACTTAAGGGAGAGGAAGTGGTGGCATGGTTGATGTGAGACCATTCTTATTCTTCCACTTAGGTTTTCATTCAGTCCTACAAACCACATGGGTGTCTCAGGCTTGTGTGCTGACTTAAGGGAGAGGAAGTGGTGGCATGGTTGATGTGAGACCGTTCTTATTCTTCCACTTAGGTTTTCATTCAGTCCTACAAACCACATGGGTGTCTCAGGCTTGTTTCCAAGTATTGGGGTTTTCAAAAAGATGATCTATTCTGTGGATAACTGCCAGTTGAACTTTCTGTCAGGGGAAACAGAGCCTGAGATTTCCTGTTTTGCCATTTTGCTGACGTCACTCCTCCTAAACTATAATTTTTTTTT
>NW_007734734.1:54445-55595 GCF_000696425.1 Galeopterus variegatus | reverse complement strand
ATTCTTCCACTTAGGTTTTCATTCAGTCCTACAAACCACATGGGTGTCTCAGGCTTGTTTCCAAGTATTGGGGTTTTCAAAAAGATGATCTATTCTGTGGATAACTGCCAGTTGAACTTTCTGTCAGGGGAAACAGAGCCTGAGATTTCCTGTTTTGCCATTTTGCTGACGTCACTCCTCCTAAACTATAATTTTTTTTTTAAAAAAGGTTTACTTACCATATTTATGCAGTGCAGTGAAACATCAATGGCACTTTAATAAGACTACAATTAATATTATATTTAGATAATCTTTATTTCCCACCAATACCTTCAAAGGATGCTAGAAAATTTGTTAAATTTACTTCAGGTCCTGTCCAAAGGGCTCACGATCTTAATTATTAGCAACAAATAAAAATAAAATGAACGATGTGCAAATGACTTCTAATTAAACTAATCAGTTTTAGCTGCGTCCATATTAGTATTGAGTCAAGAAGAAACAATGTATGTAAAATATTCTGAATAAAATTTCATGAACATAGAAGACTTCCCATTTACATTAACTATTTACTTTAATTGCAAAATGTAAATTCTGTGTTCACTATTTGCATTGACTGCAGAACTGTTTCTGGGAGTGATATAATGTGACAGATTATAACTTATTACCAAAATGACATATTATAAAGAATGCTAGACTAGGACTAGAGCCTTGTTCTCCTAGCATCTTCCACTAATTAGCTATATGATTTTAGACAGTCATTTAAACTTTAGGAGCCTGTGTTGTGAACTCACCCACTGTTTATATGTGCATAAAATTCTTATATATATTATATGTTTGATTCTAGGCCTCTGTATTAAGGTATATATATTGTCATAAAGACTACAAAATGTTTATCAAAATACAGTGTCTCTTCTTCTAAGGGGTATAGTAAACTATATTTCTGCTTCCCTAGAAGTTATGTGTGGCCATGAGACTGAGTTTTATACAATTAAATATGAGTGGATGTGATGTGTGCCCATAAAATCCTCCACTTTTGGGTTGATTGCCATGGAGATGACCATAACAACCTTGAAAAACACACGTTAATGATTGGGTGAAGGGGCCGGCCCAGTGGCGCACTGCTACAGTGCACCGCTTGGGAGCGCAGTGGCGCTCCTGCCGAGGGTTCGGA
>NW_007734734.1:24843-53491 GCF_000696425.1 Galeopterus variegatus | reverse complement strand
TGCGATCCGTTGCCGGACAAAAAAAGACAAAAAGGAAAAAAAAAAAAAAAAAAAAGATTGGGTGAAGGAGGGTCTCCTTGCCAAACTATTCACCCATCTAAGACTATGACCTGAATGAGAAATAATTTCTATTGTGTCAAGTCACTGAAATTTACAGTATTTTTATTATAATAGATAGCACTACCTTAACTAGTAGAATTATACTGTATGTACAGCATATTATGTTGCGGAGAGTTGAGGATGCCATCCACTGCATCAATTAGTGGAGAATGTTGATCTATGCAATTGGATTTCAGAAATGCAAGAAAGACTGTCAAGTCTTATACAGATTAGGAGTCATACCATATTCTGGGTGGTCAGATGGCATTCTCCTATAGAAATAATCCAGTAGCTGGGCATCTATGACATTGTACTGCTTTTTGCTGGATAGAGCTTAGGGTGTATAAATTCTGGGACAGGGGCAGAGTAAGACAGCTATGGTAGAAATGGAACACATACTTTCAAATTAAGCTGTATATTTCCTGTATTTATTTCCTTTTTGTTGTTTCATGATATTTCTCAATGTAATAATTTTGTACTCCAACTTGATTCGGGTACTCTAAGGTATATTGAGGAAGGGATTTGTGTCCACCATGTTTTCTTTTCATACATTTCCTTTAATTCAATGATAATTCATATTTATATCCTAGAATAAAATGTAATTTTCTAGGCATAGAAGAAAACTTATAGTACAATGAAGCAAGGAAATTGGTCAAAATGAAATATTTTGTAAATAGATAGAGGAAGACCTTTATATCTCAGTTTACTGAGTCAACAGAGTTAGGGACATTGTATGTGTGTTCTTTTAAAACATTCCTCGGCTAATATGTATTCCTTCACCTTAATCAGACAAGGACTGTAAATTAGACAATAGTGATCTTATACATCCTTATTTTTTAGAGGCAATTGACAAATATTCATAGACAAGGAGGACTGGATAGTAGTACGATTTGTTGGAAGCTGAAATTATTTACACAAAGGTTAAAACAGGGTTTCTAGCAGTTTGCCAATTGCCTCTATGGCCTTATCTTGTTAAACATACTATGATGTAATATGTACTGGACAATCTGGTAATATATAAGAAGATCTCTTAATAACAAATGTTATAATTTATATGTCACTTATCATATACTTTTATTTATTTTTCATCATGCACCACTGTGAGCCTCACAAATGTTAACTCATTCAGTCTTTCCCACAGCCTTATGAAGTAGCTGCTATTACAATACTTCATAGAGGAGGAAAATAAAGATCAGAGAAGCTATACAGCTTTCTGAAGACCGCGAAGCTAGTGAGTAGCAGAGCTGAGATCTGAACCCATGGTCTCTTAACTCCAAAGCCCATGCTTAACAGCCAAGAACGGCAAACCTCCGTAGAGGCAGTCTCAGACATTATTTGAGGATGTTGAAAGGCTTGGCAGGAAGGAGTGCTGTGATTGATCACTAATGTCTGTTATGGGTGTGGAATAGGGGAGTAACAGCACAAATACCATAACTGACATTATTCTTGAATAATGCTACCTCTCATGTCCACACAATGTGACCAAATATGGGAATGAGGAGTATGAAAGACAGAATATGTGTTTCGCCTCAAATGAATAAAATTAGGAGAGTGAAGTTGAGCTCGTCATGTCCACACAATGTGACCAAATATGGGAATGAGGAGTATGAAAGACAGAATATGTGTTTTGCCTCAAATGAATAAAATTAGGAGAGTGAAGTTGAGCTCGACTCAATGTCACAGTTGCTTTTATTTATTTTTTCCATTTTTTAACACAAAGAGTTAATTTTAAAAAAACACAAATAGTTTGTTTTTAACACAAAGAATTCAGTTTGTTAGTCATAGGACTAATAACAAACTTCATTGATATGACAATTATTAAAACCAGACTGCCTTACCATTAAATACAAATCTAATCTGTTGGTTTAATCTGAATGCAACCAGTGGAGTTTGGATGTGTTGCCCCCTGAAAGCTTATGTGGAAATCTTTTTTTTGTTCGTTTAACAATGTTTTATTTTTCCAAATGTACAGTTGGTTGGACCTGCTCATGCACCTTCACCAGCAGCTGGGGCATCTGCACCCTTGGTATTCCTAGTATAAATTACTTGGGCTCTGTGCTTTGAAACTAGTATGATAAGTCCTTTACTAAGGAGCTCCTGAAGGGCTGTCTTGGCCAGGGAATCATGATTCTTCAGTCTTTCAGAGACCAGAGCTGGGGTTATAATTTTATAGTTGGGAACTTCCTTACAGAGTTTGTCATATGCAGCTTTGTCAAACAAGACTAGGTTATTGAGCTGTTCCCAAATTTTGCTTTTGAACCACTTATTTTTGGTCTTGCCCCCAGATTTGTTCACTGGATCTTTCTCTTTCTTGGCCGACTTCCCAGCATCTTTCTTTTTCTTGTCATCCTTGGGCAGCATAGCGAAGTTCAGAGGGCAGCTGTGACCACTGCAGCCTCACTAAGATGTCGGATGAAATAAAAAATTTCATATGGAAATCTTATCCACATGTGGCAGTGTTGGGAGCTGCTTGGATCATGGGGACAGACCCCTTCTGAATGGATTAATGCTCTCCCTGGAGGTTGGGGACAGTGAGTGAGATCTTACTCTATTAGTTCCCGTGACAGCTGGTAGTTTAAAGTACCCTGGCACCTCCCCTCTCTGTCTCTCCCTTGCTTCCTCTCACCATGTGATCTGCTTGTATCTGCCGGCTGCCTGCTGCTTTCCACCATGAGTAGAAGCAGCCTGAGGCCCATGCCAGATGCAGCTGTCTCAGAATCGTGAGCCATGTAAACCTCTGTTCTTTATAAATTACCCAGCTTCAGGTATTCTGCTATAGTGACACAAAATGGACTAATACAGCAAACTTTTTTTCCTCATAGAACACAAAGGGAGGACACAGAAATATCCTTTTTGAAATGAAGCAATTCCTTCACAAGAAAAATATCACAGAAAAATTTGAAAACTTAGAATTTAGTTTAAGCTGTTAGTTTCCTAGCTCACTGCAAACAGAATCAGGACATTCTGGATAGAAATGTATACTTTCCTAGCCAAGGTTAAGGACTGCAGGCAGAAGAAAATGTTGTATATAGAGAGAATACTGAACACGGCTGTGTGTCACAGGATTAGCCCACTCTTCAGTCTAGTTTGAGGCCTCAAGGTCAGATGTATCAGAATCTCTTGCTTAAAAAAAATAGATGTTGAAGCTCTGTCACATTCACACTCAGGTACCATTTTATTCCTACATAGCACATCTCTTGGGATATGAGAAGCTCTAAACTCAATGTAGAGACATTTTCCTCCCACATCTACAATTTTAGTATATCTTTGAAATATTTAAATTTTATTATAGAAAAGTTTTAAATAAAATGAAACAAGTAGTAGTCAATCCTGCCCTGAGTCAGGCACACAGCTAGTTATTATGATATACATAGAGTCACATAGGCTCTTAACAGAATTTTATTTCCAGTGGCACAATGAAGTTCAGTGATCATTTACTCTTGAGGGTACCATAGATGAGACTATACATTTGAACAAGATTCTTAATTATGATATACTGTGTTGTCAGAGTACACAAGGTTTTAATCACATTACTCAAAAAACAAATACGTTATGCTGACAGCATAATGATAACTGTATCTTATCAAAGCCAAACATATGACTGATTCTAGTGGGTAGTTCTGTCAGATATGAAAATTTTACTTCTCTAGGGGTGATGTGTTTGCTTGAAAACTGTCAAAAGGGCCAATAGAGAAACATAGTGGTATTTTGAAAATTTTTCATCCGGTTTTGATTCTTTTGGGGAATATAATATCTGATTGATTTCTGCATATCTGTTTATGCAGCACAGGTCTGAGATATATAAGGAATTCAACAAATATCTCTGAGTAATAAACTATTCGTGTTATACCTATTTAAGAATTCTTGTAATTACTTCGTAATATACTAAAGGAGTTTCTCCTGCACTTCCTTCAACCTCTATCATTCTGGGATGTTTTATCTGGTAAGGAGTAAATATTCTTGTTAAATCTTCCAAGAACCATTTTTGAATATTTGATACAATAAATTATAAATAAAGAATTTAAAATGTGCATGCTTAGGAAAAAATTGGGGGTAATTTTTATTGATAAATGCATCTTGATACATATTATAAACAACTTTGTCCAATCTTAAAAAGGAAAAGAAAAACAATTTCAAAAAGAGAAGAGTTCTCAACAGAAAAAATTTTCACCAAAGTATGCAGATTTTGAGCTTTTCTGTTACTGCTTTGATATAGTCTAATACATTCCTAAATAAGTATATGCATATTTCTGTCTTTTTCCATTCTGTGATCAAAGAGCCATAAACAAAATGTACCACATCCCTTTCCCAAATTTCTTCCTCAAATTCCTCTTTTTAATGTGATGCTTATTTCAAGTAGATATTAGAAAGAAAACAACAATGATTTTGTTAATGTCCACTAATGTAAACATGATTAATCTAGAGGTACTTCAAAAAGTTTGTGGAAAAATAAGATTAAAAGATAATACAAATCTTTCTATGAAATTTTTGAAATATCCTTGTCAGGTAATTTTCCAAGGAGTATCTGTTCTTTTTTCAGGATAGTTGCTTATTCAACCATGCATAGGTCTAATTGCAAAGCCTTGGGCATCAGGATAAGTAATCTTGGGCACAATCGTATGAACTTGATATACCTCCTCTTAGTATGAGTTAATCTGATGTTAGTGTTCAATTGACCTCTGATTATGTGCTTATATTTTCTATTAATTTTGTGAAAGTATTAAAAAAGAGACAACATTAATATTAATTTTAAGTTCACTATGCACTGCATTAAAAATGAATAGTAGGTCATTCCCAGAGTCTACATATATAGTTACGATTTAATATCTTTTAGAAATGAATTTTTTTGGCAAACACAGGCACACACACACATGCAATGTACAATATGTATCTTTAAAATACCTTTATAAAATTTGAGCATACCTGATGTACTTTGGATACTATTGTCCTCCCGAATCTCATGTTAGAAACTTAATCCCCACTGTGACAGTGTTAAAAGGGTGGGAAATCCTATTATGGTAATCGAAAGGTGGTGCCTTGAATAGGTGATTAGATTGTGAGGACCGTGCTCTAGTGAATGGATTAATCCACTGTGTTTTAATAGTGTTATGGGCATGGTTCTGACGGCTTTAAAAGGAGAAGAAGTGAGGAGTTATTTCTCTCTCTCCCTGCTCCTGCTGTTCTCACCATGTGGTACCCTGTGTCACTATAGAATCACCACCAGGAAAAGGCTCTTTCCAGATGTGTTCCCTGGACTTTGGACTTCCCAGCCTCCACCAGCAGTAAATATTCCATTTCTTTATAAATTATCCAGTTCCAGATATTCTGTTTTAAGCAACGGAAATGACCTAACGCAATATCAATTATCTTCAGCAAGTGAATTTAATTAGTTTACACAGTTTACCCCTACTAAAAATAAAGTTACTTAGAAATTAGAAAAGACTAGAGGTTTAGAACTCTAGTCATGAAGTTAGCATGTGTTCTTGTATTCTGAAAACACCTCTATGCTGACTTGTACATGAAGAGCTACTTCGGCAGCAATATGAAAAAGTCCAACCATACAGCTTTTATTCCTCACAAGTACATAGGTCACCTTTGTTTCTCATTATTTTAAAGAAATGTGTCTCCACAGATACTTGGCTCTTTTTTCTTCTTCCCTTAGTTACAGTTTCCTTCGTCCTTTTCAAATGTAAAATTGACTGTCCTCTATATGCCTGCTGTGCCAAGACCCTGCATTACACTTGAGGAATATTCACAGGAGGGCACATGTCATGTTCCATGCCGCCTGGGCATGTGTAGAGCAGTGTAGTTCAAATTGTACATTGTACTTTGAACCATTAATAGGTTATAAAATCAATTTAAAGAGTGATTATCTGAATTTTTTAAAACATGGAATAGACTAGAATTGGACAGGGTATATTACACACAAGAAACAGAACATTTCATGCGTAAGGGTAACAGTTAATTATTGTTCAATAAAACTTTTGATTTTGTGTGTGTGTGTGTGTGTGTGTGTGTTGTAGTTGTAGTAGTAGTAGTAGTAGGTTACAATGTGAAATATAGTCCTTACTTTGAATTATTGGAAAAAAAATTGTCAAAGCCATTGTAATGCAGGAAATGAGATCCAGTTGCAGTCTTCATAATGGTAAAATCTACTCCATCGTTATATACAAAGTAGTACTTCCTTTCTATAATCTCAAAAAGTGACAACTAGCTTTTCCCTCCTATGGCTAACTAAACACATGTTAATAACATTTTTTGACAGTTCACGTGACTAATTTGTTTATTCAGTTATTTTTATGTTGTTTTTCTTTGAACCACATGCTACTTAAAGTTTTTTTTAAAAACAGAAATGTACCACATTACTCACTGCATTCATGAGCAGATCATAAAAATGATCACCTTCTTTTTAATTACAGTAGGAGCTGACCTCAATATGAGTTTAATATCTCACAATATCAGCAACTTCACTTCCTTGCTACTTAGGCTGTTTGCCCAAGTAAGAGCAAAGACAGTCAAATAAAATTTTCAACTTAAATAAGTTTTACTTACATACATGTATTACTTCACTCCACACAATTATTCATGAATCTGATCTAAGGATAAGAATTCTTACCATCAATTTTCTCTCAAAAAATTTAATTAATGAAAAACACCATATTGCATATATATTAAGCAACAGCAACTTCACTTCCTTGCTACTTAGGCTGTTTGCCCAAGTAAGAGCAAAGACAGTCAAATTAAATTTTCAACTTAAATAAGTTTTACTTACATACATGTATTACTTCACTCCACACAATTATTCATGAATCTGACCTAAGGATAAGAATTCTTACCATCAATTTTCTCTCAAAAAATTTAATTAATGAAAAACACCATATTGCATATATATTAAGCAATAAGTGCAAATAAAATGCAAAAAGGGGTAAGATTTCATTGGCAAACTCAAATAGAAAATCCATTTCCCCCACTATGGACTAGTGGAATGTTATTCATATTCTACATTGGCTAGGAGGATGAACACCCACCTACTTCTCTATTCAAACCAGGGTTTTCCAAGTAGGTATTAAATCTTAATTGGCCTAGCATTCCTTCTAAGGTTTATATTGGTATCACTTTTACTTCTCTTTTCTACTTGGGTACTTTGTTTCACCTTTCTGGTTGCTTGTTCCCTTCTCTTTCCCCTTTCTAAGAAGATCTGAGGCAGAGTCTGTAAGGTCTCCATTGCTTTTTCTGTCTTAGAAGGAATTCCTACACATAGAATCCAGTATCTACATTGTCTGCCCAATCTTTAAATCTGTACCTTTTTTAAATTTCTGCTATAGTAGTCTTTAATGTGTGTATGTGTGTGTACGTGGACAACAATACTGATTAAGATTTTTTTTAAGTAAAGTAGCAAATTTATCACGTATATTTATGATTATCATAATCAATAGTGAATAATCGGGGCTATGTTTGCGAAAACAATATGTTGTCTTGTTGATTTTCATGTGCTTTAAGAATTTTATGGTTATGAATTTTTTCTTAAATAATGGCTAAAAATATTCAATGATATAACTCACCTCATCTTCAAACATCACAGTAAGGATGGATTTTCAATATAGCTCCCAAGAGAGGACATCGATGATTATTTAAACATGTCTTGAACAGCTATATTTTGCATAGGCAAGAAGTAGAACAAATGTTTCAGTGGGGTAGAAAGTTAATATGACATATGAATAACACATGCAGATCTGAGTAAATAATAATAATTTAGTCTGGACAAAAGTGACTGTCAGCAGAATACTGTCCTGTTGACAACGTACTACATGTAGCTGCTTTGACATTGTAAAGAAGCATTGGAAAGAGCATCTGCGCCACTGCATAAAGAGTAGCCAAAGCTCGGAAGACGAAGTTCATAGCACTTCCTTGGAATTTAATATGAGTATTTGGTGAAAAACATGGTCTCATATCTGATGTCAGTAATTTTCCAGCCAGGGTTGGAGTCTGTCTTCCTGGAGGTGAATTTACCTTTGTTCTGCCACTATGAATGTCCTTGCTTCACTCTCTTGGTTTCTCTGCAGTTTGCCTGATTCTTCTCAGGTGAGTGCTCTGAAACTGGCCCTGCTGGCTTCAGAATTTTATTTCCCTACTCACTTTTAATTAATGTATAGTATTCAACTCCTTGTTTGCCACAGGTGTTGTTAATGGGTTCAACTGTATTCCCCCAAAAGATATTCTCAAGTCCAAATCCCTGGCACCTTTAAATATAACTTTATTTGAAAATAGGGTCTTTGAGATGTATCCAAGTGAGTTCACACTGGAGTAGATTAGGTCCTAAGTCCTATATGAATTGTGTCTTTATAAGAAGAGAAGAGACACAGACACACTGGAAGAACACCACGTGACAATGGAGACAGACTGGAGTAATATATCACCAAGAAAAGGAACACCAAGGAATTCTGGCAACACCAGAAGCTAAGAGAAAGGCATGGAATCAGCTCTTCCTTGGAGCCTTCAGAGAGAGCAGGGGTATACTGTCACCTTGATTTCAGACATCTAACCTCCAGAATTGTGAGAGAATACATTTTTGTTGTTTTAAGCCATCCAGTAATGATATTTTGTTATAGCAGCTCTAAGTGACTAATATGGGTGTGCATTTACACAATATACTAGTTTTATTTGCTCTCTTGTTGATCTATATAGTTCTTAAGCATGTGTGAGGAGTTTAGGATTAAGCAACTGCCATTAGCCTGTAGGAGTCTAGCATGTTGATAACATTTACAGTTGCAAAGACAAGATACAGTGGACCAAAAAGGCCACTAGAGGACTGAATGGAGAAGGGTAAGGGACAACACACACACACACACACACACACACACACTCTCTCTCTCTCTCTCTCTCTCTCTCTCTCTCACACACACTCACACACACACTCACACACACACTAAAGAAAGAAGAAATACGGTGATAACTTTGAACAAAGAAGTTGGATTTCCTCCCCCCTGAGGTGACAATTGGGAAAATGACTGTACTCTGCTTTTTCTGAGACTTAGAAGTTTAAGAAATGTATAGATCATATCTGGGGCACTTTATAGTCTCCATCAGAATCTAATCCAGGGTCAGGAAGGACAGGTCACCAGCAGCAGCTCAAAGCTCCATAAAATCTCCAAGTCTTTGTCTTCATCTCTTCTGTAGTCCCAAACTCAGTTGTTGTTATGCATTGTGTAGGTCAATGCCAGGGCATATGGAAAAGAAAGACTTATCTGAGGAAGGGAGTTGGTCTCTCTAGGTTTTATTTTATGGCATCTTTGTCATTTGTCTAGAAGATCTCCCCTTGGAACAATCTTCCTGATAGATTCAAGTACAGATGGTCCCTGACTTATGATAGTTCGATTTACAATTTTTCCACTTTACAATGGGTTTATAAGGGTATTAAATACCTTTTAAACTTACAATATTTTTGGCTTATGATGGGTTTATCAGAACATAACCCCATAATAAGTCAAGGAGTATCTGTATCTATTTCATAATCTACAAAACCTAAATTGGCTCCATTCCAATCCAAAGCAACACTTTCTCTGCTTTCTTACCCAATCTCAAACTTCTTACATATAAGCTGAGAAAAGTTGCTTTACTTATTGCCCCCAAAGTACTGACTGAAATAAATAAGGTACAGAAGAGAAATAATTCCATGAATATATTTTAGGTCTATTTTATTTATTTTTATTTTTATTTTTTTGTCTTTTTTGTGACCGGTAAGGGGATCACAACCCTTGGTGTGGTGTCACCCGCACTGCGCTCAGCCAGTGAGCGCACCGGCCAGTCCTATATAGGATCCGAACCGTGGCGGGAGCGTCGCTGCGCTCCCAGTGCTGCACTCTCCCGAGTGCGCCACGGGCTCGGCCCCAGACATACTTTTTTAAAAAAATATTTTTTATTTAAATTTAGCTGGATCCATGAACCCATGTAAATAGAGTGCTCACTATACTTTGTTTTCACAAGATTTCATAAGTCAAAGCACTATGTGTAAATATAGAAAAAATAATTTGCAAAATAGCATTTCTTACAGAAGATAGGTTACACAGGTTTAGTTATAAAAATTTAACAATACATCAGGGTTACTTTCCAAATGTTATCCACTGTAGAAAACTCATTTAACCACATGCACGCGCACACACACACACACACACTCTCACACAAAACCTATGGGAAACATAGAGAAGCTATATAGATTAATAGAAAATACACTAAATTTTAGGAGATTTGAACTTCATCTAATATCTGTCCCTCTCTATTTTGTTCAGACTAACCATTAATCAACAAATGATTATTATTGGATTTTAAAGTAGTTATTATTTTAATATATGGTTTATATTTCTAAATGCCTAGTATAGAGTCTGCACATAGTCAATATTCAAATATTTACTAAATTTACTGACTAGTTCAGAAGGAAACTATATGTATATATTCATATATATAAATATATGTGTGTGTATATATAATCAAGAATGATATATTCTTTATTTCACATTCACACACATGGTGAATTATTTGACAACCTCTTTGTTATATTTCTTGCACAACATTCTTTTCTGTCAGGAAAAAAAAAATGCCAGCATAGGGCTCTGGTTTGTATGCCAACTAATACTAATATAGATAAATTCTCATTATTGTTTTCAGCCTAAAGAGAGACTCACCTACTCACCTGCAGTATGAAGAGTGATATAATTTATGCATCTCTTTAATTAGTCCAAATGTTTTTTTCAGTTCCATCCATGTTGCTGCAAATGATAGGATACTATTTCTTTTTATAACTGAATAGTATTCCATTATGTATATATACTATTTTTTTTAATCCACTCATCTGTTGATAGGTATTTAGGTTGATTCCATCTCTTGGCTATTGTGAATAGTGTGATGAACATAGGAGTGCAGATGTCTTTTTGATATATTGATTTCATTTCCTATGGGTAAATACCCAGTAGTGGGATGGCTGGGTCACAGGGTAGATCTATTTTTAGTTATTTAAGGAAATTCCATACTGTTTTACACAATGGTTGTACCAATTTACATTTCCACCAACAATGTAGAAGAGTTCCCTTTTCTCCACATCCTCACCAGCATTTGTTATTTTCTGTCTTGCTGATAATAGCCATTGTTACTGTAGTGAATATCTCATTGTAGTTTTAATTTGCATTTTTCTGATGATTGGCAATGTTGAGCATTTTTTCATGTGCTCATTGGCCTTTTATGTGTCTTCTTTTGAGAACTGTCTGTTCAGGACCTTTAACCATTTTTTAATTGGGTTATTTGTTTTTTCTTGCTACTGAGTTGTTTGAGTTCCTTATGTATTCTGGATATTGGCCCCTTGTCTGATCTGTAGTTTGCAGACATTTTTCCCATTCTCTAGGTTGTCACTTAACTTTGTTGACAGTGTCGCTTGCTTCCCTTGCTGTGCAGAAGCTTTTCAGTTTGATGTAGTACAATTTGTGTATTTTTGCTTTAGTTGCCTGTGCCTTTATAATCTTGCTCAAAAAAAAAAACAAAAAAAAAAACACTGTCCACTCCCATTTCATGTGCATTTCCCGTTTTCTTCTAGACATTTAATAGTTTTGAGACTTAAATTTAGGTCTGTGATCCATTTAGAGTTGATTATTATGTATGGCAAGAGATAGGGGTCCAGTTTCAATCTTCTGCATGTGATATCCAGTTTTCCCAGCACCATTTATTGAAGAGGCTGTCCTTACTCCAGTGTACATTCTTGGCATCTTTGTGGAAAATCAGTTGGCTAGTAAGTGTGTGGGTTTATTTCTTGGCTCTCTATTCTGTTCCATTGGACTATTTGTCTATTTTTACACTAGTATTATGCTGTTTTGTTTACTATCGTTTATGGTGTATTTTTTTCTATATATTTTATTTATTTATTTATTCATTCATTCGTTCATTCATTCATTTATTTATTGTAACATAGTTGACTGTATGTATCCGTGGGGGTACAGAGTTGGATATCAGTTCCTGTGTGCAATATGTGATACTCAAATCAGGATAATTAGTACATTCAACATTATACAATGTAATCTTTTTTCATGGCCCTTCACCAATTCATCCCTTACCCCTCCTCCCACTTCTCGCATGGTAACCTCATTCTGTTCTCTCCTTTTGAAAGTTCGATGTATTACTGTGATTGTTGTATCCTTCTTTCTTTTATGTATTTGTTTATTTTTTAGCTCCCACTTATGAGTGAGGACATGCAGTATTTCTCTTTCTGTGCCTGGCTTATTTCACTTAACATAATTTTCTCTAAGTTCATCCATGTTGCTATGAATGTCAGTATTTCATTCTTTTTTATGGCAGAGTATATTCCATTATGTAAATACACCGCATTTTCCTTGGCCAGTCATCGAACAATGGACATTTAGTTTAGTTCCCATTCTTGGCCATTGTAAATAGACCTGTGATAAACACGGGAGTGCAGATATCCCTTTGACATGATGATTTCCATTCCATTAGGTATATACCCAGCAGTGGAATTTCTGGATCTTAAGGCAGTTCTATCTGTAGTTGTTTGAGGAACCTCCATACCATTCCTTAATGGCTGCGCCAGTCTGTAGTCCCACCAACAGTGTGGAGGGGGGCCCCTCTGTGGCTCCTGGCTCCAATGTGAGTCCACAGGAACTCTGTCAGTGGTCTCACTGGACTGGGTCTGGTATGGTTTGCTTCCAGGCCCTCTTCTCACCTGCAGAGTCCAGGCAACTTCACACAAAGGGCTCAGCTGTGGCTTTTGCTGGCGCCTGCTCCATGTGCTTCAGCTTCTTCCTGCCTCTCACTGGGCCGGCCCTGAAGTGGCCAGGGCTTGGAATGGTTGGAGTGGTTTCTTCTCCTTCTCATCACTTCTACTCTTGCCTTTGCAAACTCTCTGGGTCTCTCTTCCTCTTATCCCAAGCTCCAGCTGTCCCAGGTTGGCAATCTTTGCTTTATAATAGTTGTAAAATGGTCAATTGTGGGGGACACTGGGGACAGTCTATTCTGCATCTTGATGACATCACTCTCTTAAATATGGGTTTCTTAACTATCTTTTTTATCAAATATTCAACAATAAGCAGAGTAGAGTTGTATCACCTTATAAGATCAAATAGCCAGAAACTCTAAATCAAACATAGGAAAGGCCAAGATAAGTGAATAAAAAATTACATCTACAAAAGTGAGGCTGTAGGCCAGATGCTTTCCAAGGTCTCTTGATGCTTTCATGGTAGCAGCTTTAGCAGTATTAGCTCAGTGAAACAGTAATAAAGTGGTGATGGAAATCAGGTACTGCAGATTAATGCTGATCTCGACCACTCAGAGTACTTCAATCTGAGACTCTACAGTAGCATAGGCTAAACTCTCCAATACTGATCTTATTAGGCATGAAACTTCTGACTGTTGACTGAATAGAATAAATTTTGTTGACAATATCATAAGTATAATTATTAACGTACTAGCTTTGATAAAATCTCCAACTCATCTATCATTTTAAAAGACTTTGTAAAAAGTAAAGGTAGAAAAATTTTTAAAGATCAACAAAGTGTAATAAAACTATTTACTTGCACAGAGGGATAAATACCATGTGTACTCACTCATAAGTGGGAGCTAAGAGAGAAAGAAGGAAGGAAAGAAAGACCACAGTGGTGCACCAGACTTGCAGAGGAAGAGAGCATACCTAGGGATACAAAGTGGAGTAGGAGGGATGGGGAGGAGGAGGAAGGATGGGGATAATTGGGTACAAATGCAATTTTTGGTAATAGGCATGCTGCCGGTATGAATCTGGCCTTCATATCTTGGGCACAAGGGGAGACAATCAGCTTTGTATCTCGTGAATGTTCATAACCAATAAAAAAAAAACCCAAACAAAAAAAACCTATGTACTTGATACTGAACACTTCTTTACGGGTTATGTTATATATGAGAAATTTTACTAGTCCCCAGTGAAATACCGAGGCCATCTGTTAAAGTCCATTGATAAGATACTCTACTCAGTATACCCAGATGTAAATTTTCAGACTTTGGGAATTTTCATTTTGGAACTCTCTGCACTCCATTATATATTTTATTTCTCAAAATGCAGCCTTGCATAATTAAAGGGCCCTCCAGTAGGATAGCAAATATATCTATAATATATGATGGTATTAATATATGTAGCAGATGTTTGCAGTGCTCCCACCCCTATCCCTCAGACTTTTCAGTGTCCTCCCCTCACCTGATTTCCAGGTTATCTGCAAATGTGTGCCTGAAGTGCTTGGAAGGCAAGGATAGAAGAGGCAGGTCAGAAATAAAGGACAGTTAACACCTCTCCAGGAATAGCTAGAGAGAGAGAGAGAGAGAGAGAGAGAGAGAGAGAGAGAGAGAGAGAGAGAGAGAGATTGGGAGAGAACACAGAGGGATAGAAGTTAAGGGAGTATACAGGATGGGGAAGGGTTATGAACCAGGGAAGACCATACTGATAAGATACTGGAACAGAGACTAAAATAAATGAATGGGCTACTCATGTTCATGTTTGCAGAAGAAATGTTCCAGGCAAAGAAAACAGCAGTGCAAGAATCCTGTTAGAAGTATGGTTACATATAGAATGAATAGCATGGAAAATAGCATGTCTGGAATGAAGTAAACAAGGACAGTAATAGTAGGAAATCAGGGAATAATTTTTAGGGAGAGCCTAAAGACTTTGGCTTATACTCTGAATAAAATGAGAAGCTACAGAAGATTCTGTTAAGAGGAGTAACACGATCTGACATGATCTGACTTGAATTTTAATAGGTTCACTCTGGTAGTATTAAGAACAGTCTGTAATGTTACAGTAAGATTCTGGGCACATTCTGAAGGCAGATCCGACAGGATTTATGGATAAATTGGACATGTAGTGGGAAATACAGAGAGGATTCATGGATAATCCCAGGTTGTTCCTTGTTTGCTTGTTTTGTTTTTGTTTTTGTCTTTTATTTCAGAAGCAGGAGATGAAGGAAACTACAGAAAGATCAGGAATTTGATTATGGACAAACTTGTCCTATTTGAGGTCTACTTAAAATCCAAGTGAACATGTTGAATATGCAGTAGACATCAGAATCCAGAACTTCTTAAGAATTAAGTGCTGGAGACGTACATTTGAGATGCACATGTCAGCACTCAGGTATTTTTTAAAGCCATAGGACTCAGTAATATCATGGGATGAATATAGATAGGGAAGAGAAGACCACCTAGGACTGATCCCTGAGCACTCCAACATTTAGAGGTCTGGAAGATGAGGATGGATTAGCAAAGAATACTAAGAAGCAGGGAATGAAGCAGGAAGAAGACCAAAACAGAACAGTCTATCTTTCTTTGTCTACTTTCCTATGAATTAAAAACTTACTAAAATATACAGATATTCCTGTTATTAAAAACATGAAACAGTTCAACTTTCATGCTTCAAAAATAGCTAAAATATAGTTCCAAGATTTTAGATAAATCTGTGACAACTTTCTTATAATAGAATCTAATATTACAACTTAATATAAAATTAGAGATTTTTTCCTGCAAATTAGGTTATACATATTTATATTTCTTTAAAACTGGATATCGCCAGTAAACCTATGAGGCTGAAGTTGAGGAAAATGTAGTTAATCCTAGTCTGTAATGTACATAAGAGTCATCTGGTAAATTTACTCAAAAGGAGCCTATATGTATATATTCAGATTTAAAAGGTCCAAGAAGGAATATGCATTTTAAATAAGAATCCTGAGAATTTATGCTATAGATGGTTCTTGGACCACACCTTTAAAAACACTAAATTAAGATGTCAATTTCCTACCTCTTAGCCCTAAGGGTTTTGTAATTTCAATAGCAGAATGAATAATATCAATGATTATGCCTTGTGCTTCCCAGCTCTTCCTTCTCTCTCACACTCACCCATATTCAAATTTTTATACTAGTTTTATAATCTAACAATTTCAGCCTTTATAATACTTTGACTGTTACACACTTGGTAAATAGGGTCCATACAATCATAAAGTCATCTTTATATTATATATATATGACCTTATGATTGTGTGTGTGTGTATATATATATATATATGTAATACCTGCCCTCCACTATGTGCTAGCCTTTATACAAGGGAAGCAACGGATGCCAAAGCAGGACATGGTCCCAAGTCTCACATAGTTTTAGTCCAGAGGAGAGCAACCTTAAACCATACAATTAAAGTAAAATTTCCTTTATTTTTAATAACAAATGTATAATTGCAAACAGCACTATGGGAATAAATAACAGGTGCAACTGACTTAATGCATTAGTTTAATCAGAAAACTAGAAAATGAGAAGTGTGTTTACTCAACCACAGGGATCTTCTGGTATTTTGTTTTTGTAAATGACTACTATTAGAACTTTGTGAGACCTTACATTAATTTTGATGAACTAAAAATTTCATTACACAGTCTACTGCCTTCACTACAAACTGTAAAGTCTGTTTTATTTTATATTTGAATAGATTTTCCCAAATGTTTCATTTTGGAAAATGAATAAATTTTCCCATAAAGAGTTTGTATAGGAGAAGTATACGGCTGGCAAATAAAATATGCTAGTTTTTAGAAATTTCAGTAATAGTTACACAGGAATGTATTATCAATGATATGTCAACATGAATACTCTAATGAAAACAAAATAGCAAAAACATAATAGTAGTAGAAATATACATAATAAGTTATTTATAGAACTCCTATCATATGCCAATCTATGTGCTATATCACTTAGTTCTTTCAACAACCCAAATGAGGTTCTTATTCTCTTCATTTTACAAATGGGAAAAACACAATGGAAACTTAGGATTCAATTATGTGAGTTCTCACTGCTAGTATATGGTGGAACTGGTTTCTGAATCCAGGCAATAAAAACAAAATACATAATTAGATATTAAAGGAACACAATATTCTTTTAGAATTAATTGAATTATTCAAGATAATAATGACGTAATCTATATTTTCAAAAAAATGTCAAATGAAAGCACCTTAACAAGGCATTAGTTGTATAATGGAAAAAGGAGAAGGGACTGTGATTTTAAGCCCAAACTCTATCACTTAAAAACTTGTGGGAATGAATATGCTACTTAACCTGTCTAAGCCTCCATCTTTTCATTACAGAATAGAAGCATCTATCCTCACAGCAGTCACATTGGTTTCAAAATCCAACTAAAACATTGGTTTCTTAATCTAAAATTTGTTGTGGTTGTGAAGTGCAAAGTCCTCACTATGTTTTTTTTTTATATATACATACCAAATTTACATTACCCTATATAATATATATATATGTAAATTTGGTATGTATATATAAAATACAAATTAATTATTAGAAACAGAATTAAATACTTCTCAATAAGTGGGCACAAATCAAATAGCACCTTATGTTCAGGGGCATCTGAATGTAGGCACCATTTGTAGGTGGCCAAATTTCTTCTTCAGTAGTCCCAGTCCTGTGCTGCCTCCATACCCTGATCTGGCACCTACTGGCACACATCTACCACTGTTTCTAGGATCTGTGAATTGCCATTGTTAACTTCTCCCTCTGAGTCATTGGAAGAGACAACCCTCACTCAATCTGCCTCAGTTAGAATTCTTCTTCTTTTCCGTAGTTCTATCCCAAGGTATGTACAATTGTGACAGGTAAAGAGAATGCAATCCTTCAAGAAGCAATGGTTACCTTCCATATTCTAGCAGATGTGCCTCAAGAAGCATCATAAAAATCAGCAAGGCATTATAAATTTCATAAAACATTAAAACTGTAAATAAATTTAATAGATGCCTGTAATCCCTTGGCCACTAATCACCAACCAGAACTTAAAATGATCATCCTTCATCTACATTGACTATGTGTGCGTGCTTTGTGAGCAAAGTAGCCTGATTTCCTTCAGCATCTTACCATCCATTTGTCAAAAGTTTTTTTTAAAGAAGAAATATTATACTTCATGAAGTAATTCTTTATATAAAGGCATTAGTTAATATCTATTCATTAGTTAAGAAATAGAAAATTACTTTTTAATGCATTCAACCGACACAAATGCCAATGACACAATTTGTAGTGCTGAAATTCCATGGGGAAAGAGACAAGAATAAAAAATGGTGGTAATGACAATATTAATTTACATTTATGAGTGCTATGTGTCAGACACTGTGATAAGCACTTTGGCTACATCGTTTAATTTAATGATCAAAACAAATTTAAGAAATATTATTATTCATGCACATTTAGAGAAACAGACTTGAAGAACTTAAACGCCAAAATTCACCTACATAGAAAATGGTGAAAGCAGATTTTCATCATAGCCAGCTCCAGAATTTGCACACTTAAGTACTACAGCTTACTATTCCTGGTTGGTTCTATCATTCTTATTCATGTATTAGTGAATATTATCATTCTAAAATTGGTAATTAACAAAAACGGTAAATAATGTTAAATACTTGTGACATTATCATTACTTTTGCTAGTAACAAAGATATAATTACGACCTTTCCTAATTATAGAAAATATAAAGCTTCAATATTAGCTTTAACAAAAACTATCTTCATGGACCTTTTTTTAGTGCAAATTTTGCATATATCTAGTAACTGGGAATTTTTTATTCAAAGTAACTGTAACAAAATATCCACTTTTATTTTGAGTTATCCAAAGTTATATTTTGTCAGTTTGGTTTGGAAGAGTGAATAAATCTATCCATCACTAGGCCTTGATCCTCTAGAAACCATTCATAACTCTGGGATATCAGGACAGGTACTTTTCTATTAGTGAACGATACTACATTCTGGGTAAAATCTCCACAGTTTATCCAGCCAGTTAATCTTCTTGCTTTCCAAAAGTTCTTAATTTCAGCTATCCCAAGATAAGTGACTATAGTTAAAAAAGCTTTCGGCAAGGGAAGCCTTAAACACAAGTTTTAGATTACTTCTCCCCACCCTACTTGATGAAATGGGAAAATCTTGTTTTGACTGCAATGGTTCTATTAATACACAGGGAGGAAGAAGCCATTTATTCAGCCAGATTCTTCTAACTTCAATTGTTCCCCCGAGAAAAAAAAAAAAAAAAAAAAAGGCATTTGAGAAACTCATACACTTTTTAAGACCTCTTGGGAAGTTTGCAGGAACTGCTTCAATGTGCTAAATGGCACCCCAGTGGCTGTGGAAATGCATGCACTTAATGAAGTACCCAACTCACTTTTCAGATGTAGCTTATACTTTAGGGGAGCATCTAATTTAATATTTTATTATGAGTTTCTCTTGGTGGCTTACTTTTATAGCTCTTTAGTTCTATAGCTATAATGTGATCTAGATTAGCATAGAGCATCCCAAGACAATAATGTAAAGAACCCTAAAATGTTTTCAACTATGGTGCATTTCCTTAGACTATGAAACATGGAAATATAGCCACTTGAGTGGTAGGTGCCTTCAAACATAATGCTATCAGAATTTTGCTTTTATTGTGGGAAAAGAACAAAGAACTCATAATTAACCTGTAGACCAGTAGCCCAAGATTCAATTAGCATATTTATTATACCTTTATTGATGTTGTAGAATATATTGACTTATGTTTAAATAAATCTCATCCTATTTCCACTGGAAGGACAGAGATTTCAACATCTTATATAGATGAGCATGATATATTTTCACTAATAGGAAAGTACTGTGACAGACAAATTTTATATGTAGTACTTAAAGTTTTATCAACTATCTAGACATATTAATATTAATATTCACTCATCATCAGACATTTCATTCCTTTATTAACTCTCCTTTATACTCTCCTCAAAATCTTTATTGCTTACTTGACTTCCTGACATTTAACTTTCTTTTATTTCTCCTCTCTGCCTCTCACTTTCTTTTTCTCTAACACCACACAAGTACAAATTCATTCATTAATTTTTTTCAGTTGTTTACTCAATGAAATCGATCAACTACTATGAGCTATGTAGCATATATGTTACGCAAGTATATGTTTCTTATTTCACCTACACCTTTGAAGAATATCATAGGAAAATAATTACAGCTAAAACCATGTGAATGAGTCTTTACCACCACCAACTTTGGAAAGCGATCAAATTTGATGTCTAAGCCACACCAAAATGGACATAAATAATTTAAATTTCTCATCCCAAAGATTTCCCAGAGTAAACCATCATTGGGTCAGGCTGGATCAGATGACTTTACTGCACTGGCCTATTTTGAGTTCACTACCACAGGACGAGTCTAGTCCTAGGTATAATTGCTGTAACCTAATAAATATTTGTAATATAAACTTATATTTGTGGATAATTTTTTTTTTTATTTTGGTGTCTGACCAGCAAGGGGAACCGAACCCTTGACCTTGGTGTTACAAGGTGGCACTCTAACCAACTGAGCTAATCTGCCAATATCAACCTATATTTGAATGATATTTTATGTTCCTCAAAACACTTTTACATATATCATCTCATTTTATGTTCATAACACTATGAATTGGAAATAAGTGATTCAGAGAAGAAAAAATCATTGATATTATGATCACCTTTATACAAAGAAACAGAGACCAAGAAAGAGTAAGTGACTTGCTCAAAACCCAATTAATAAGTATTATAGCCTAGACCCAAATTTTGGTCAAATGCTGTTAATAAAATGTTACTCTTTGTCTGATTAACACGACCACACTTAGATATAACAGAACAGTAATTATCAAGTTCTCACATTAAAGGGAGACAGTAGTGGGGTGGAGATTTGGTACTATGGTATACTTCTCAGGGGAAGAATGGAACAGGGCCTGCATCATGGGTGAGCAGCATGCATGTAAAAAAGTCATAACCCTCTGACTAACTACTTGCTTTTACTTTATTTCTCTAAAAGCTTTTAGTCAGAGTCTTAACAATCATTCTGACTCGAATTATCTTAAAGAAAAAAAAAGGAGATCCTTTATAAGAAGTCTTCCCCTGGTCCTCCTGCTACTTACATTGCCACATTTCTCAACTCTCTTAACTTCTAAAGATGACCCCTGGTTTGTTATGGTAGTAAGACTCACTCTTCATGAATCGGCATGAGAATGTGGAGTCCACTGAACTTAATAATTCTTGAAAGATTGTCAAAATATTAATTCAGCATATATGTTTGAACATTTGACACATGCCTCCTGCATTGTTGTCTATATCAGGAGTCAAAAAACTTCTTCCATAAAGGGCCAAAGAGTAAAGATTTCAAGCTTTGCAGATAAAAGGTCTGTGTTGCAACCACCCAACTCTGCCACTGTAGTTCAAAAGCAGTTATAGATAACATGTAATTAATGTATGTGGTCATGTGCCAATAAAACTTTATTTACAAAATAAGTCGTAGGCCAGATTTGGCCACAAACCATCATCAGATCCCTGTTCTATATAATGTCAATACCAACCACAGTATATTGTTCTGTGCCATCACAATCTATAGATTTTTTAAAAATAGGTTAATGCTTGCAAAATCTTCTTCATTGCTTTGGATGTCTGGATTCCTCCTCTATTTGAAGAGTCTGATACTTAATTTCTGGCTCTAGAGGGAAGGTTCCAGACTATATTCACCATCCTCATAATTGCAAATGCTAATTACCATCTACTTTATTAGAATTTCATGTTTTAAAATTTATGTACATAGCATGTTTCCACTCAGTCTAGAATTTTTTATTTTCTCTGATTTCCAATACACACAATTCCTCAAGCTCCTTCACTATGTTCTCAAGCACTGCCACCGTATTGTCTTTATAACACACAATTTTCAATTCAACTTTCCTAACTTCCAGCTCAATATTGTCTTCTTATGTGCACCTCTTCAATCCCTAATATTGAAACCATTCTTAAATTATTCACTTCTGTAACCCTTGTCACGATACTATACATTAGTGGTTCTGGTTTAGTCATACAAATTCCTTTATCAAGTGCATAGGCTGTTCTAAGAAATTCATTATTTGTTGAATTTTCAAACCTGTAACATAGGTTAAGTACCAGCTTCTCAGTATTTGATACTAGTACTCATTCATTTCCCTCAGTGAATGTTGCTACTATGCCAAAAATTCTTGGATTTCCCGGGGATCCCAGAGACGAAAGAAGTACGATGAATAGGAATGCACATCATTCAGTTCAGGGGTTTTCCACTAAATAAATTATAACTCTGCCAGTACTGAGAACTTCAGTCAAATGATTCCTTATGGGCTTCATCTCTCAGAATGTATATATTGACCAGGAACACTAAATTGGAATGCCTAAATTTTTGAAATTATAATAGCTTCCTTTCCACCTTCTACCTTAGATCATTATGGAAATAAAAACAGAAACCAACAAAACACTTTATGCTTTTACTCAAGTAAGACTGCCAGCAAAAGAGAAAATAAACAAGTATAGTGATTTTCACAAATTAATAAAAAGGACTCATAACCTGATAGAAATATCAAAATTCTTACGTTAACTCAAACATTCATAAATAGCTCTCAATCTGATTTTTAAGAAATATATTTTTCTTAAATCCAACTTTTCAAAATGGCATAAAATGTTAATGAAATGCTTCTTATTCAAAAGAATGCAACAACTAACCAGTAAAATTGGATAGGCAAAAACTCAACTATTTATCCCTTCTACATATGAGAAGATCACACTTTAACAACTACAATATACTAGTGTCTATGCTTTCTTAAGTGTCTTGTTTATATACAAATTTGTGACCTGAATCTCTCAGGAATACAAAGCAAAGTCAGATAGACTGATACTCTACTTCACTCCATCTGATGTCCATCTGATGGACATTCATAACATACGTATTTAATTTTCACTTTTAAATATGTTGTTTTTAGTTATTTGTGGTCTTTTCTTATTCCATATAAATGTCTGGATCATTTTTTCCATTTCTGAGAAAAATTTCACTGGAATTTGGATGGGGATTACATTGAATTTATAGATCACTTTGGGTAATATGGACATTTTCACAATGTTAATTCTTCTGATCCAAGAGCATGGGATATCTTTCCATCTTCTTGTGTCCTCTTTAATTTCTCTCAACAGTGGTTTGTAGTTCTCTTTGTAGAGTTTTTCACATCCTTGGTTCACTTTATTCCTAAGTATTTTATTTATTTATTTATTTATTTAATTTTGGTGGCTATTGTAAATGGGCTAGCTTTCTTGATATCTTTTTTGCATGTTCATTGTTGGAATATAGAAATGCTACTGATTTTTGTGTGTTGATTTTGTATCCTGAAACTCTGCTGAAATCATTTATCAACTCTACCAGTTTTTTTTTTTTAGAGGCTTTAGGCTGTTCAATATATTGGATCATGTCATCCGCAAACAGGGAAAGTTTGACTTCATCTTTTCCAGTCTGGATGCCCTTTATTTCCTTCTCTTCTCTGAATGCTCTGGATAGTACTTCCAACACTTTGTTGAATAGGAGTGGTGAGAGTGGGCATCCTTTTCTAGTTCCTGTTCAAGATGATATTGGCAGTGGGCTTACCATATATGGCTTTAATTGTGTTGAAATACTTTCTATAGAAATCCTGAGCAATAAATAAATAAATAAATAAAGCTGGAGGCATAACACTACCTGATTTTAAACTATACTACAAAGCTATAATAACCAAAACAGCATAGTACTGACATAAAAACAGACACACAGATCAATGGAATAGAATAGAGAACCCAGAAATCAACCCATACACCTACAGCCATCTGACCTTTGACAAAGGCACCAAGTGTACACACTGGGGAAGAGACTGCCTCTTTAGCAAATGGTGCTGGGAAAACTGGATATTCATATGTAAGAGAATGAAATTAGACCCATACCTCTCACCACATACCAAAATCAACTCAAAATGGATTAAAGAATTAATTATACATCCTGAAACAATAACATTCCTTAAAGAAAAAATAGGGGAAATATTCCAGGAAGTAAAAATGGGTACAGTCTTCATGAATATGACCCCCAAAGCACAGGAAACCAAAAGAAAAATAAACAAATGGGATTTTATCAAATTAAAAAGCTTCTGCACAGCAAAAGAAAGAATCAAGGGAAACATATGAAAAAATGCTCAACATCACTCAGCATCCGGGAAATGCAAATCAAAACCACTTTGACATACCATCTCAGTCCACTTAGGATGGCTAATATCCAAAAAACTGAGAATGATAAATGCTGGTGAGGTTGCAGAGAAGAAGGAACTCTCATGCACTGCTGGTGGAACTGCAAAATGATGCAGCCTCTATGGAAAAAGGTATGGAAGTTCCTCAAACAATTACAGATAGATCTACCATATGACCCAGCTATCCCACTGCTGGGAATATACCCAGAGGAATGGAAATCATCATGTTGAAGGAAACCTGTACTACCATGTTTACTGCATTACTATTTACAATAGCCAAGATTTGGAACCATCCCAAATGTCCATCATCAGATGAGTGGATAAGAAAACTGTGGTATAGCTACACAATGGAATACTACTCTGCTTTTAAAAAGATTGAAATACTACTATTTGCAACAACATGATTGGACTTAGAGAAAATTATATTAAATGAAACATGTCAGGCACAGAAAGAGAAATACCATATATTCTCAGTTATTTGTGGGAGCTAAAAATAAATAAACAAATAAATATGCAAACAAATAAATGGTGGGGGAAAAAGACACAACGATCACAACAATTCCTTGAATTTGTTATGACAAGTGAATAGATATGATGTAGTTGGGGGGGGAGAGGGAGGGCAGAAAGAGGAACAGGTAAAGGGACATGAAAATCAACTACAAAGTATATCAAGAAGTTAAAATAATAAATAAATAAATAAATATGTTGTTTTTAAAATAGATCAGGACTAATTTCAATAGATTGTTTTTTGTATATTGCTTGTTTATCATAGTAGTTTAAGAAGGAATCTCAAACCTAATACATATGATCAAATTGAAAATACAAATAAATATATAAAAACAGAGCCAGAGAAAATCCATATGATTAATGAATGTTGAGGTGAGAGGGACACTCAAGCACAGATATGTGAGACTCTCATCCCATACAAGTTGTTGAAGTTGTCACAGAATTTGACTCAGCTTTTTGACGTTGAAGCAAAAAGAGAAACATGATTTTCAGTTTTCTTCAGGGAAATATACTACTTATTGGGGGGTGGGGCAAAGAAGTATGTGCCATTTCATAGTGACAGTAGTAATAGCAATAATAATAATAATAATGGAATGTGATTATGTGCGAGTCACTGTTTCACATGCCTTATACATATTAACTCATTTAATCCTCATGATAATCCAGAAAGTAGTCATTATCATCCCCATTTGATAGACGAGGAAACTGAAGACCTGATAATAGAGAGGCTTATTAATGCACTCAAGGTCCCACAGCTGGTAAATGGCTGAGCTGCGACTATGAATGATGGCAGTTGGCTCCAAAGTCTTTGCTCTTAACCACTACATTATACAGAATCTCTTATCACTTATATCTGAAAAAAATGTTTGAGATCTTACATAGAGGACTGAGGGATGTACTAAAAGGTGCATTCAGAAACAACTGCATAAGGCAAGGGTTTCTTAAAGCATCTCTCTATTCGAGGGAAACTCAGGAACAAATTCTCAAGGACCATGTAGAGGCTATGGTGGGGGTAGTATGAACAAAAAGACTTGAAGAAGCTCTTCATATGTTATTCCCCGAAATATGTGATCTTCACCCAGAATCTCTAACTTAGAGAACTATATTTAGACCAAGTCACATATGAAAGTGATGATAGGTATTTTTAAGTACATAAAAAACTCCAGGGCTTTTTCTAAACCTCAAGTATTGTGCTGTCTTTCCATCATTCAGACTTTTTTTTTCAAAAATAAAAAATAATCTGACATTCTGCGCCATTTTAGCGATGTAAATAAAGCTTTCAGGATTATGAAGGAAAGGTTCACCTTGTAACACAAGGCCTGTGTTTTACTACCATTGAAATGATACATAGTATACAACTTAGTTTAGATTTAAATTTACATTTTTCGGTGTTTGGTGAGTGGAGAAATACCCCATTTCTTCAAGGCATACAGCCACACAAGTGCTTTACGTTACATCTACAGATACTCGTGTTTTATATGTCTTAGGAATTACGGTTTTCAGTTTATTGGTTAACCTTATGACATACTTCTGCTATTTATGTCCCCCATTTGTGCATGGTAGCATGATGAAAAGGTAATCAAGGGACACTCTAGCAGGACCAAGTACTTTCCCTTCTGGTCTCCTCTCCTATAGATCTTCTTACTCTGATACTGATCAGATTTTGTCTAGTGAAACTGGATAGTTCAGCCTGTCTGTTGTTTACTCTACTTATTCAGGAGCAGATACTATGTCTTTCTCATCCCCATCACCCCATGGTGATTGGCATAGTACCTTGGCCATCATACGTACTTGGGAAATGTCAGTGGCACTGGGTTAAAAGTTAAGCATTTGCAATTCTTTCTACAATGCAAAAAAAAAATGATATTTCTTTTTCTTAAATAGGGATACAGACATGCTTCCATGCATTGATTATCAGGTATCTCCCTATTCCTTTCCTTAAGAATTGGAAGAGTGCAATCCCTACTAAAGAGGTCGAATCATATTTTAATCAAAGAACCTATAGAATTGAGCAACGATGCTCAGTGGGGAGATTTTCAGTGGATTTGTTGAATGATAAAAATCCTATAGAGAGCAGCTACAAATTCAGCGACGTGTATAAAAGGAAGAATGAACTTAAGGAAGAGTTAACATATGATGGCTGAAGGCATATGTTTAACAGCCATATGTTTTGCTGAATGCTCCCATTCACAGTTTAATGGGAGAGCCAATATAAAAATTCCATTTACACCTGGGTGCTTAAGGTAAAACACTGAAATGGCTAACATATGCTCTAAATAATTTAGACACTTATCTTCTTGGGTATATATATCTTCCTGTATGGAATTCAGGGTACTGAAACTAACAGACAGAACTGCAGAGGAAAAAAACAAACACAATATACCACATAGTGCATTACATGTAAGTATAAAACACAAGGCTTTTAATTGTTGTTTTTTAAGCAACCAAACACACACATAAACTCAATATGTTTTATTTTAACTGTAATCCACGCCCAGAAATGGCTGTCTATCAGGTGGGAGTACTTCAAAAGAAAGGATTCTCACTTTATCAGTTTACAGTAAGTACGGGCTTGGCTGGAAAAAAAAAAATCTCTAGACTGGTTTTATATCCAAAAGTTTGTGGAAAAAGAGAATTGAAAGGTAAAATGAATCTTCTCATAAATTTTTGAAGTGACCTCATATTAATAGGTGAGCTCTCTTCTTAAGTTTCTAAGAAGTTGGAAAAGGCAGAAGGCCAAGAACCCAAGCTCCATGTGGAAACAGCATTTCCCATTAGAAGGTTCTGTTTAAATCCAGTATTAGGCTGCAGGAATCCAGAAAGGACATTCTAGTCATGGATGACTTTATGGAGAGGTAAAAACAGAGCTGGATCTATAAGAAATGACATATCTTTCATTGAGAAATGACAAACAATAGGAGTAATGGCACAGAGGTGACATGACAATGGGAATTACGAGAGCCAGTGAGCAGTGAGCATACTGGGCTAATCTGAGCAAAGGATGTGCTTGGGGGAGATGGCACATAGGGTTGCAAAGGCAAAATAAACTTTAAGGTAAGGCAAGGAAATTGTAACTTAGTTTAATAACAGTCAAGGAAGTGATAAAAATTTGAAGCAGAAGTGTGATAGCAAGGAAGTAATCTTCCTAAATCTTTTTAAAGGAAGATTACACTAGCTATATAAATTTATGGAGGAAAAATCAGAGTCAATTAAGGAATCTCAGAGGCTTTTGTTGAAACACTGGCTTATGTGCAGTTGTTTGCTATGGCTTCCATTAGACTGTATACTGCACAGAACAGAGAATATTTGGAACAATTTCCAAAACCAACAACAGCACAATGCTTTTCTTCGTTCAGATGAAACACTCAATGGATTACTACAGGAGGGAAGGAGGAAAGGCAGGATGGCAGGGGGAAAATGGTCTAGGTTTAAGGTTATAATTTAAATGTGAGATGATGAAAGTTTGGCCAAAATGTGGCCTTGGGATCAAAGGGGTTGAGTTAAATTTGGCTTCTTTTCACATATTTTCAATAATCTACACTACATTAAAGCTGTATATGCAAGTGTATCATGTAAATCCCAGTAGAAAAAACCCTAAGGACTTAAGACACAATCTAATCCAATTCACTCACATTATTGATGATGAAACTGATAATAGAAATACATGAGAAAAGTCAATTAGTCAAGCAATGAAACCATCACTGCAATTATTTGTGTGCCTCTGTGCCTTAGTATATTCATATATAAAATGAGGAAAATACAGCACTAACTACCTTACAAATTATTGTAACTGACCTTGAATAGTATTGTCTGGTAATTCTATGATTTTTTAATGTAAATCAAAAAAGTGAACATACTGGGCCGGCCCGGTGGCGCACTGCTATAGTGCGCCGCTTGGGAAGTGCGGCGGCGCTCCCGCCGAGGGTTCGGATCCCACATACAGACCGG